>NC_089817.1:5198039-5265539 GCF_029633855.1 Hoplias malabaricus
TATCACACTTTTTACCTCTCTACGTTCTTTCCATCTCCATTTCTTCTCTCTCACTCTCTCTCATTTTCTTCTTTCTGTCTATATAACTCACTCTCTTTCTCATAAGTTCTCTCTCTCTCTCTCTCTCTCTCTCACACACACACACACACACACATCTTACCGAAGGGAGGGATTGTGTCTCTATTTATAGCTCTCCCTCTCTATTAGCCGCTCTCGTGCTGAATCCAGGAACATATCTTAATAAGATATAGGACTGAAGGAGGAATGGGAGGATTTTCTACTTTAATAATTCGGGGGCTTGGGGAGAGAGGAGTGTGATGGATGAAGACATCAGCTTTAATGGCTCGACTTCAGGAGGAGAGACAATTGTTTTAGCAGTGACTAATACACCGCCCCGTCTCACTTTTCGCTCGGGAGGAAACACTTCACTCACAAAAGCAAATCGACATTCTGCTGGGCTTCAGAGAGACTGATCGATCCGGAAATTTCTCCAATTCGTATTCTCACCTCCGAGCCGGTGGTCTGCTTTTCATACGCGCCAGATATAGATATGAGACACGGGCTGCTTTTCATCACAATTCATATCTGCAGGTGGCAAGGGGCCCATATTAAAGAAAAAGGAAAAAAAAAGCACTGTCCAACGCAGTAAAGTCGCTAATCCAGACTCATTTAGTACCAGGGTCGTTTAAACTCACTAAAGAGTCGATGTGAGTCCACTCCAGAGTATGGAAGCCTATTTCTGACACTTAAATATAATGGGAATAGGCAAAGAGTAAGTTATAATTATGAAATAGTAAGCCATAATTGAGAAACTAAAGGAATAAAGACTCAGTAGGTCCTGATTATGGGATACTGAGACATCATTCAGAGAAAATACGCACTCATAACTCAGAGACTAAGCCATAATTATGAGAAAGTAAGTCATAATTTTGAGATTTTTGGGTTTTTAGGGATAAATAGGATACAGGGGATGAAAAAAATGTATGAACAAATGAATAAATAATTACAAGACTGTGTAAACTATGATATAGTAAGTCATTGTATGTCAGTTTTGAGATTGTAAGTCATACTTATGAAATATTATGTCAGTGTTATGAGATAATGTCATAATATGAAGTCATCTTTAAAGAAAGTGGTTATGTCATATTTTTAATTATGCAACAATATATATTTAATGAAATTAGTTCTTACTTTGTTATAATTATTACAAAATAAATAAACTGTTCTTATTGAATTAATCAACTTTTTTTTTTTGGGGGGGGGGGGGGGTACATGTTCTCATGTCAGGTAGTGTCGCAGTCACACAGCTCCTCTAAATTGGCATTCTCTAAAAAAGAGTTCACACAATAGTTCTGATAATTATTTCCTCCGGGTGACTGTCTGAGAGGAGTGTGGTGTGTTCTCTCTGTGTCTGCGTGGGTTTCCTCCGGGTGACTGTCTGAGAGGAGTGTGGTGTGTTCTCTCTGTGTCTGTGTGGGTTTCCTCTGGGTGACTGTCTGTGAGGAGTGTGGTGTGTTCTCCCTGTGTCTGTGTGGGTTTCCTCCGGGTGACTGTCTGTGAGGAGTGTGGTGTGTTCTCCCTGTGTCTGCGTGGGTTTCCTCCGGGTGACTCTCTGTGAGGAATGTGGTGTGTTCTCTCTGTGTCTGTGTGGGTTTCCTCTGGGTGACTGTCTGTGAGGAGTGTGGTGTGTTCTCCCTGTGTCTGCGTGGGTTTCCTCCAAGTGACTGTCTGTGAGGAGTGTGGTGTGTTCTCCCTGTGTCTGCGTGGGTTTCCTCCGGGTGACTCTCTGTGAGGAGTGTGGTGTGTTCTCTCTGTGTCTGTGTGGGTTTCCTCTGGGTGACTGTCTGAGAGGAGTGTGGTGTGTTCTCCCTGTGTCTGTGTGGGTTTCCTCCGGGTGACTGTCTGAGAGGAGTGTGGTGTGTTCTCCCTGTGTCTGTGTGGGTTTCCTCCGGGTGGTCCGGTTTCCTCCCACAGTCCAAAAACACACGTTGGTAGGTGAATTAGTGACTCAAAAGTGTCCGTAGGTTTGAGTGAATGTGTGTGTGTTGCCCTGTGAAGGACTGGCGCCCCCTCCAGGGTGTATTCCCGCCTTGTGCCCAATGATTCCAGGTAGACTCTGGACCCACCGCGACCCTGAACTGGATAAGGGTTACAGATAATGAATGAATGAATGAATGAATGTTCTCATGTGATATTAGGGAGCCATAGTTAGGAAATGGTTCCTTTACTACCTTAAGCCATAACAATACTAACTACAGTTAGTATTACATAGTAACTACGATGTAACAAACATTTAGTCGTGTAATTAAATGAATAAGGAGGGAAGTGTGGCCCACATTTTCAATTTTACGATCATTAAAATAAAACAGTCACACAATGCATAAAATACAGTGGCTCAAAAACTTCAGGTGAGCTCTGTGTAGCTCTCTGCTTGTTTTCTGTTCCTCTCCTCTAGATGAGAACCTGTGGAACTCCTCCATGTTTTCCTCATTATTTACCTCCTTTCTCACTCCCGCAGAAGAATGGCCACCTATTAGCAGCATTGTAACAGAGCTGGAGCTCATTAATCCCAAGCTGCCAACATCATATGTGTCTGGCGTGGGAAAAACGTGGCTCAGTGAATGCTACGTGCACAACACAACCAATTAATAGCAAATGTGCAAATGACATTCACCAAGAATGTATAAAAACGGGGGCTCATTTCATCATCAGAGTGTTCCACGCTTTTAATGTGGAACAAACGACACATCTGTGCTCGAGGAACATCAGCGTCCAGATTTATCTCCTTTTCAGCGTAAGTCACACATGATGATCACCATAATTACCATTCTGATCCTTCACGGCACAACAAGGCATTGTGTAGTCTTCCCAGCTTCAGCTGCAGCAGGCCTCAGAATGAGGCTTCAATTATATATTTAGACGGGCGTCAGGTCTGGAATAAAGTGTTTCACCTGTCGCCAGATAATGATCGTGATTGCCAGGAGACTTGGCTCATCCATCTGTTCATGTGAAATTCCCCATGAAACACTCCACTCTCCCACGTTACCTTTGTGCCATTCACAGCTTTCCGCTGACTGATGTATGCCACACATCCGAAAGTTTGTAGAGAATTCTTTTAATAAAGATACTCCCTTATTTTTACTTTAAGGGGCACATAGAGGTTTAGTTGTGCACAATAAACTTGTATCATCTTTAAAGACAAAATACAAGCTTAATGTCAATGTGCTCAATACCAATTTTGGTATGTTAGGGTGTGAAATCCTTCGGTATCAGGCTGAGGAAATGTGTTCTATGGAGTGATTAAGCTGCGTCTGATACCTCTGTGATGAGTGGTGTTTACTATCCATAGCTAATTATCCAATATCAGTAACTGAACTTGTGGCTGAATGCCTCCAGATCCTCACAGAAAATTTCCCTTGGATCTACAAATGTTTTCAGTTGTAGGACTAAAAAGAGCAATTTTCCACATTAGGATTCATTGTCATTTTACCATCACTCCCACAACCACTGGTGGCGCTGTTGCACTAAATCCATACAAATAGTTTGGTATTTACCTGAAGAAGTGCTACAGAAACAGAGCTCTCAACTGTCGTAGAAGAACTTTACACTGTTCCTGTCACATCCTCGCCCAATCTTGTTTGTTTTCCATGCCATGTGCTCTCTCAGCACATGGCTCTGTCTGTTATTGTCCATGTCTCCGCCTTAGTCCCGCCTCCTCGTCTGTGTCTCATTTGTTACCTTGCCCTCTCATTATCTGTCTCAGGTGTGTCTCGTCTGTGTTTAGTATTTAAGTCCACTTTGGTCACTTCCTGTGATCGGTCATTTGTTTTGTTTTGCAATGTTTCAAGTCGTGTTCCTGTTACAAGTCGTGTTGTTTCGTGTTGTTCCATGTCCTTGTCGTTTTGTTTCTAGTTCCTCGCTTCATGATTACTCTCAAGTTTGTTTCTGTTTGTATTGTTATTTTGTTCTTTAATAAACGTCTGTGTTATAGCGTGTGCGTCCACCTCCGTCAGTCCGCCCTTTCGCGTCTCCTGACAGTTCCTAATTGTTATGAAGCTTAGGTTTAGTGTTAGGGTTTGACATAAGGCTAGGGTTAAAGGGAGTTTTAAGGCAAACTTTTCACGCTGGCTATGCCTTGTACACATTGTACAGCTCCTGGGAATGGTCTTTTAGTTAGATAGGTATGAATTCACCTTGAGACCAAGCTGAGTTCAGAATCTATTCTGAAGTGTTCCCAGAAAGAGAAGCAGTTACTGCAGAAAAAAAAAACAGGAGGAATTCCATTTTAAAATCCTTCATGTGAGAACAAACGTTGCCGTTGGCCATGCAGTGTGTTCCCGTGAGTTCAGATGGTTCGTCAAGTTTAGTTTTTTGTTCTTTCCACACTTTTAAACTATTAATGTGTTAAAAAGGGTAATTGCCGTATTTACACAAAAGCACAGTTGATCCTCGTGGCAATAACATCAGAGGCGTCCACAAACTGCCACATATAAACAAATTAGCATTTCAAAGAGCATTATACATGCGTCTTTCACGCGTTCTAGACCCTGTGTGAAAAAGCAGCACAATGACCCTTTGTTTTTCCCAGTTTGGGGACGTACTGTTGTTAATTAATCATCATCTACACTTTCAAACAATCACTTTTGAAACTTTAGGATAACTTTTTAAAGCTTTTTTTATTCACTGTCTGTGTTTTGGTCTCGTTTGGAGGTTAAACCCAGGACCACATTAATGTGAAGAAGTTAGAGCACCCCAGATCACTTATTCATCTTCTGTAACTACTTCATCTTGATCAGGGTTGTGGTGGGTCCACACTCTAACTGGTATCACTGGGTGCATGGCCATCACGGTTCGTTTACAGGGCATCTCACACTAACCTCGGCACACACACTCATAACTGTGGGAAATCCACATACCAACATGTGTTTGGACCTTGGAAGGAGACCAGAGCACCTGGAGGACACCCGTGCCGACACAGGGAGAACACACTACGGTCCTCACAGACAGTGCCCCAAGGCAAGTCTCAAACTCAGGACCCTCAGACCTCAGAGCCGTGTAGTAGCAATTTTACCTGCACCTCACTACTGCCCCATTTCTCTGATTTTATGTGAAAATAAAAACACAGCGTCTATCGATTTGCTGAGTTGAACTTATTGGAAAAAAAATATCAGATATAAAACGTACCATAACTCAGGCCTTTTTTCTTCCTCTCTTAAATTCAGCAGAGAAATATTACTGTGTAGACGTGTGTGGTTTCTAGAGGAGTGGTTCTTATTCCTGGTCCTGGATTACTCCCTGATTGGCATATATTGGTGTGGTTTCCCTGCACCTCACACACTTGATTCAACTCATCAGCTCACTGACCAATGCTGTCTGAGCTGAGGTGGAGGTGTTGGATCAAAGAAAGCAATAAACTGTGCAGGACAAGGGTTTACCCAGGTACAGGGTTTGTTATTATGAACTTTTGCTCATATAGGAAATCAATAAAAGGGCCTCCAGTGGTCTAAGCATTGGCCCTATCAGCAGGAGATCATTGGTTTGATCCCTGGAGTTGCCTCAGCCATGTACGTTGGGGAGTCCAAGTGAGGCAATCCATCTTTGCTTGTTGCTGGGGTAGAATGGCCTTCTTTAGAAATTGGGAGTTGACAAATTAGTGGCATTGTGTCAGAGTGGGAAGTCTTAGCTAATGAGGTGAGCAAGGGTGCCAGATCTTTTGCTCTTTCCTGTATGTCCGAGTCACATTGTTATTTTTGGGGACTGGCTATGGTTGAAAACACTAAGAAGGGCAATGTAATGCAATGTCTACCGAAGCTAATTCAAATAATGAGCTGATAATGAGGCCCTTCATGGGTCGAATCAAGCAAAACAAAATCAAAACAAACATAAGTCTACAGAGCTGAGGAGTGTCCAGTCAGGACTATGCCTACTACTGTGCTTTCAGAGGGAAGGTACACTCTGATTGGTTTCAGCAACATCTCCAGATTTCAGTGGTCATTCTTAGCATCTTGTACTTGACAAATTAGTCCCAGGGGTCTTACTCCATTTGCATGTGGGCTGTCCATGTTTTCTGAAGGATGTTTTACTCACTCCACTGCTTAGGTCTTTTTAAAATGTTTCGTGATGGTAGTTATATTTGTACAGCACTTTTCTAGACTCCCAAAGCAATTTACACCAATTGGGACATTAGGGAGTTGCCTTAATCACCTCCAGTGTGCAGCATGCACCTGGATGAAGTGACTGCAGCCAAGCCAGAAAAAGACTCATCAGCTGTTAGGTATAGAGGAGACGAGAGAGCATGACAGAGAGTCAGTTAATTTGAAGATGGGAATGATAATGAGGCCAATGGTAGATTTGCCAGAAGGTCTATGTAATGCCCCGGCTGGTTTCCAGGACCTGCTCAGGGAGCATTCAAACTGTCTGGCCCTCTGATCTACATCTAATCTGATCAGTAACAGCGCCCCCTGTTAGCCCCAGCACCACAAACTCCAGCAGCCACCCTAGCTTTTTTAGCAGGCCTCGCATCCAAGTACTGGCCAGGTGCAAATCTGCTTACCTTCAGTTGTTTTGCATGTTCCAGTGTTCAGGTGCCATGTCAGCTTAGCAGTAATTAGACTTTCAGTCTCTCCACAACAATCTGCCAAGCAATTCTCAGAAGTGTTGACAACAGCAAAGACACAAAAGTAATTCAAGTCAAGGTCTTCTCTTTTCAACAAGAGCATAGTTCTGATATATTCCATCATTCAACGACAGGACTGTATTCATTGAAGTCTTGAAAAGCAATGGACTAATAATGATAGATTGAGCTTCCTTCCATCATTTGCATTCAAGATGGAGTTTTGGAAAATTGAGAGTTATTTCCACGATCGTTTCCCTTATTATGGCACGTTGTGGGCATAAAGAAGAGGTGAAGACGGACGCCAGCGAACTAAAAGAGGCAAGGTAGTAAAACTCAATCAAGTAAAGGTCAGTATGAAACCTGTGGACACCCTGAGGAGAGAGGGAAAAGAGCTTGTCTTTACTCTCACAGGGAGCTGTCTGGGAGTGGAGAGGACTGGAGGAAATGGCGCATGTGAAACCTGAGAATATACTAACATGCTTATATAATCACTGCACAATGGCATATCACAATTAGTTCTCTGAATTCATCCCACGGTAACGAACACACACCTGGAGTGGTGGGCAACAACGTCAGGGCCTGGGGAGCAGTTTGAGCTTAAGTGTCCTACTCAAGGACATATCAGATGTGGATGTTGAGGGAGGAGAAAAAGTTGTCGAATTCTACTATGCCCATTTTTCCTGGAACAGGTCTGGTCAGGTTTTAGTCTCATGCCCATTTCTGTAATCATTAGAAGGCTGCCTTATTAAGCTGGGCCATTGGAGCTGATATGGTGAAGTCTTTTATAGAGTTCTGAAATAACAGATGGTTATATATCTGTGCATGTGTGTGTGTATTTATATACACTCATCACTGCAGTGACATCTTCTCTGTGGGGGTTGAGTGGATTTCCTGACATTGAAGAACAGGGTGAAAGGGGGCAAATAATGTATTCAGATCAACAGATGGACTACAGTCTGTAAATGTAGAACCACAACCTCGGAAGTTGTCCTGTGGTATCTATCAAGACGCTAGCTGCAGGTTCTTTAATTTCTGTAAGCTGCAAGGTAGGACCTCTGACTTGTTTTCCCAGTAATTCCAACAGATTCTTGATTGGAACGATATCTGGGGAATTCAGAGGCCGAATCAATAACTCTTTGTTCTTTAAACCATTCCTGGACAATGTTTGCAGTGTGGCAGGGAGCATTATCCTGTTCTAGGAGTGCACAGCCAATAAAAAAATACCATTATTCTTGATCTTTAGATATTGACTGGTTGTCTCCTGGGACCTCGTTTGGTGGGTACTATCCACTGCATACCAGCTGCATCCCACATGACCTGATGCTTTTAGAGATGCTCTCTATATATAGACCTATATATTAATAGATTTCTGCCTTGTCTTCTCAACCTCATGACAGCACACTGACAGGAAAATTGAGCTCAACTTGAAAAGCTGATGATGGTGTGAAATCACTGCTCTTCAAAAGCCTCTAAAGTGCTTCATCAATAGAAAAGTTGACACTCTCAGTCGCAGGGGTGGGATGCATGTCAAGAATGTACACACAATGATATTTAATGTATTTTAGATGGATGTCTAAGTCATTCTAGTTCAATAATTTCTAAAAATGTCCAGAATTGGACACATTTCTAATATAAACAAAAAAATCACCCGAGCATTCGCTCAGAGAATACACAACTAAATCAAAATGTAAAAGTGATTGGGGTTTCAATAAATAATGACATCACTGAGTAGCTTAGAGTAACATGGTGAAGATGAAGAAACAGGCTGCCAGTGTTAATGTGATTTATTTCACACGGGGAGAACAAAAACACAAAAATGGGATTCCACAGACGCAGGCTCACCATTAGAGTAACACACATTCTGACGGACAGGACAGAGAAGGAGACACTGCTTTTAAACATGAATTGGAACAAGTGGAGATATGACATCTATAACTGTGAGAGTGTAACGTATGACCCTATTTCCAGAAATGTCGGACATTTTGTAAAATGCCATGGAAGCCTTAAAAATTCATTCATTCATTCATTATCTGTAACCCTTATCCAGTTCAGGGTCAGGGTGGGTCCTGAGCCTACCTGGAATCATTGGGCGCAAGGTGGGAATACACCCTGGAGGGGGCCTCAGTCCTTCCCAGTCCTTCCCAAAGCACAAAAAAAAACCTTCACTGTATTTGCCAACCCAACTGTATTTTGTATTTTATTAAAATTTGATTCCAACAACACGTTGGAACAGAGGCGTGTTTCTCAATGTGTAATAACACCTTACCTTACAACGACCCAGTTTAAGCATTCAGGAAATGAGGATGCTAATTGTTGCAGCTTTTTGTTTGATCTCACTCGGGGGTTCCTGCTCATTGTCCTCGGATTCTCCTTTTCATGGTGCACAATAGAAGACATGAGTGGATCACATACAATTTGGTACTGGGGTGAAATAAGTTGGCATCTTCTCAGGAAACCAATGGTGATTTCAGCAAGACAATGCCAGGCCTCGTTCTGCCTGTGTACCAACAGCATCGATGTGTAGATATAGAGTGTGCATGCTTTAATGGCTTATCTGCATCCAGATCTGTCTCCTATGGTGCATCATAAAGAAGAGGATCAGGGGACAGCGGCTGATTGCTGACCAGCTGAAGTCGCAAAAGTGCAACAATTAGTTTCCTCTGTTCCCAAACTCCTTAATGGTGACATTAAAAGCAAAAGTGATGTAACACAGCGGGAAACATTAGTCTTTGCCAACATTTTTGGAGCATTCATTTTAGACAATGAAAACTGCAAATTTTTCTTTGGGCATTTGTTAATTAAAGCTTTAAAAAGGATTAACACATCATACATTTTTTATTGCATTTAATAAAAATCTAATTTTGGAAAATGGGATTTCTAAAAAATTCAAATTAACCAAAATGCTGAGCAAAAGGTAGCTTTAAAAGATACACAAATATGAAATCTGAACATAACCCATGCTCAGCCAGTGCATGAGAAATGTTCAGATACAATTTGGAAGATGACCTTGAGGTAAATAGTTGGGTCCTGTTGAAATCTAGTTTGATTGCAAAACGTCTCTTCAATTCTTACATGAGCCAAGTGCAAGAGCCAAAACACACTGCCGCTGAGCGAGTTAATGCACATGGCTCAGTGCATGGCACAAAAGATTGTAAAGATGAGTCTTTAGATGTGTCAAAATCAACAGAGTGCTATACCGTCAATAGGTGAGGATAATCTCGTAAGCTTGGCAATAGCAAACAACTTCAGGGCCATCGATTCCAGGCCTGACATTTAATGACTCCCACAGTGTGGAGTTGCAGACACAAATGGTACAGAGTGCTTGGTTCTGTGGTGGGTTACATGAATGACTACCTTTCATGGGAAAAGGCCTCAGTTTCACTGGATTATAAAGCAGCAGGAACCTCAGGTTTGCAGCAGTTCCTTAATAGAGGACAGGGTCAGTGCTCACCACATATCTCCATCTCGGGACTTAGGGTGGATTGTGGGTCAGTGTCCTATGATTAAGAGCAGACTAAGGCATGAGAGATCTGACATAAGTTCTCCAGCTCTTAGATGCTTAGTAATTACAAAAAATAAGGTCAAAGCAGGCCTTTCATTACTGGCCTCTGAAGTGCATAACATAAGTACCCTGAAGTACTCTTAAATGCATTCCACAGTCACTTCAAGACTCATGATCTCCATTCTGGTCTCTGTTTGTCAGATAGCTACAAAACTAAGTAAATCAGCTCTAGCATGTAGCAGTTCATGTAGCAGTAAAGTGATATGAGAGTTGAGATGTTTTAGGAGACAACAAATGAGACAATGCATTTTCCCAAAGAAAAAGACGAATGAATGTAAGATTTTTACAAAATCTGGGACTCCAACTGCCACGCAAGACCTGAAACACTATCAATTATACCTTTCATCTTTCAGTGACAATCGAGAATGTTAGCTCTTTAAAAAACGTATGAGTGTTTGTGTCCATGTTCCACAATTCAATTCTATGGGTCGGAAAGATTAAAATATATTACAGTACTTCTGTTCGTCCATAGGGCGGTACGGTGGTGCAGCAGGTAGTGTTGCAGTCACACAGCTCCAGGGGCCTGGAGGTTGTGGGTTCGATTCCCACTCCGGTTGACTGTCTGTGAGGAGTTGGTGTGTTCTCCCTGTGTTCGTATGGGTTTCCTCCGGGTGACTGTCTGTGAGGAGTTGGTGTGTTCTCCCTGTGTCCGTATAGGTTTCCTCCGGGTAACTGTCTGTGAGGAGTTGGTGTGTTCTCCCTGTGTCCGCATGGGTTTCCTCCGGGTCCTCCAGTTTTCCTGTGAAGGACTGGCGCCCCCTCCAGTGTGTATTCCCGCCTTGCGCCCAATGATTCCAAATAGGCTCTGGACCCACCGCAACCCTGAATTGGATAAGCTGGTTACAGATAATGAATGAATGAATGAATGTTCGTCCATCGTTCAATCCCACACAGACCGTCTCACTACCTTCACGCTACCACATCAGGGTTACTGAGTCCAGAGTTGCATGTTCAGCTGCTCCATACACTGAACATCAAAACTGGATTATAGATCCAAGTCGATGACCCATTTCTGAAGTGCCCTTTGCACTAAGCTTAGCAACAACACACGGCTTGTGAAGTGCATCGTATGTAAAACACCAAAACAATAGCTCTATGAAGCAAAAGATTTAGATTAAGGTGACTTGCCTGGGCGTAGATCTGTCAAAGACAACTTTAAAGCGAAGACTCAGCAGCTCGATCAATATTGAAACATCCAGAAACATATTCACAGCCATTTTCAAGGAGATGGCAGTTCAGCTCAGTTCAATCTGAGGCCCACTACTAAAGCAATTATGGAGTTATTCAAGGCCGAAAAGTGGAATATTCTTGACTGGTCACACATTATTCACCCAAGCTGAACTTTGCCGAGCAGGATTTCATTCACTGAAGAAAAGCAGAGATAGAAAACAAGAGAAAATGTCTGTATTACAGGGTTTGAAGAACTGCATGGCTGAAAGATTCTGGACCCCTGCTCAGCATTACTGCATTAGATGAGGGGTATTTGCCTCTTGGTATTTGTGTTTTTTTTTTTTTTTTGTTTTTTTTTGTTTTTTTTTCGCTGCATTAACAGCCTCTGGCTGTACTGATAGTGGGTGATGGTGGGTAAAAAGCTTTGGGGAGCTCTTATCCATGGTCATGGTGACCTTAGGCTCATGTTCAACTGCTCCAGACCATTCAATTTTCTGTGGAGAAGATACACACTGATAGATACAAATGTGCAATTGTTCATCAGTTTTGCAAACTGAAAATTTAGTGAAATGTGGATAATGTTGTTGTTTATTTTCTCCAGTATGATTAAGACAACGGCGACAGCATGCCTGAGCTTGCCCCACAGACTGTGCTGGCCAGCAGAAGCAAACTGGACAAAAAAAACAAACCTTACCAGGCTGAGATGCCAGCACATAAGCCATACTCCGTGCCAGCTCTTTCTCACAGAATAGAGAGAGGTAAGCCATGATCTGGATTCCAGCACACACACACACACACACACTAAACTGGGAATTCACCCTCAGGATCTGTGCATGTAAGGATGTGTTAGGTAAGGATAAGGTATCTGTAGCTAACAGGGTAGTACATGCAAAGCCTCTTTGGCTGAGGTGGCTGCTATTCCCTTGGTTTCCCACACAGTGGACACTGCTTTGTTTCCTTCAAGGGGGCTATTTCTCCACTTTGTGAGCGAGTACAGCAGTTAGTTTAACTGCCCCCTACTGGGCAGGAGGTCTAAATGAGCTGGAAACTGAAGTCCTGTGGTAATGTATGTGTCTATCTGTTAATATTTCTAGGCATTTAGAGAGTGTCTAATGATTTGTGGGAAGTAAAACCCATGCCTGGATGTGTATTCAATATAAATGTATGCTTGTTGTTTTTAAAACAACTGGGTTAACATTGCTTAGCTCAACTCTGCCATCGGCTGGGCTTTCAGGACCTGTACTTAAAGGCTAAGCACCACTTAATGGACCTCCATGAATATTCCACATTATTGTAGTTACTGACAGATATAAGTATGAATTAAAATGGAAATAGCAGCTTAATTTGCTTTAAAACTGACAATTTTAATAAATTGACGGAAAATCCAGAGCTCGCTATGGAAATTCTTGAACGCAATCGTGACGTCACTGGTGGACAACAGCTGAACAACGCCGCGGTAAAACACCGTTATGACTGACTGTTATGACAGTATCTAGCTAAATAACCAACATTATTCATGACAATAGCCTAGCAATAAGCTAAACTCAAATGTAGAGGTACCGTTATTCTTGTAAATGTGATCGAAGTCAAACTCGAATTCATCCGACACTATAAACCTCCGTAATGCAGCTACGTAGCCGAGTATAATCTGAGCCACCGAGTTTAGCGAGTCAAGCTAACGTTAACTAACACCAACTAAAACAGGCGAAGTGAGTGTCTTTACCCTGTTTACCTCCATGTTACAGAGGCCTCCATGAACACCTTTCGTTGGTTTCCTTACATGCCCATATTGTTGGAAAAGCGCCAGTGAAATGAGCTACAGATAACGGAGTGAGCGGATGGTCCTTTCCAAAGTACCCGTTTTCTGGATATTTTAGGATCTTTGGGCCATTTGTTCACAGATGTCCCACTGTACACTGAATGATTGCAGCCAAAAACAACACACCTTTTCGTCATTTTGCATTAAATTAAGTGCAGCTTCTAGAGTTGTTGTCCACCATCTACGTCACAGGCAAGACGCCTATTAGAGTTTCCCAACACCGTTGGGGGGGGGGAACAATGGTCTTTTAAACCTTATTCCTTCAATTAGTAAGAAATAACATGTTTTCTGACTATCAATAAACAAAAGTTAGGAACTCAAATTCCACTGTATTTATTTGTTTGACACTTTCATAGAGCTGCTGCTTAGTCTTTAAGACCTTAGAACTATGACACCACAAACTTGATTAAACAAACTTTTGGAGGAGGCGGAAATATTGTAGCTTTTTCAAATATCTTTGGCAGTGGAAATAAAAGAAAAAAAACAGATCATGCTGAAAGAAAATTGCAAACATCAGTTGAAGGTACATCCAATTTTGGATGACAGAAAGAAGCACAGAGAGTTTTACCATCTCATATAAGAGCGGAACCTTTAGAACAAGTGCTTTTGCCCAGACATCTTTTTTTAGACGTTGATAACCTAATTTGAGTCAGTCAGAGAGATGTTCATATTTTTTGGAGATGTTGTATTTAGTTGTACTGTGAGGTCTATATTCAGTGTGACTCTGTTATACCAGCTGCTGATACACAAATACAACAACCTCATTGGCTGGTTGTTGCTATGCAAAAATCAAACCAAGGATGAGTATTTTTGCTGTCCAGGAAACACAGTTGATGTGCAAGATACTATCAGTTACACATGTGCTCCAATTCATTTGCCACTCTCAGAATGAATATCACTCAGTGTGTAAAGGCTTTTAGATGTGTGATTAGTCACAAACATCCTCAGGATGCATTAAAGGAAAGCAATCCTTCTGTTTTGTCCAGTGAGTGACACCAACTCCATGAGGCCTTCTGGACAGTCATATTTAAGGGCTGATCGACATAACCTAGATTTAAAGAGGACATTATATGAAAAAAACCTCATATTTACTTGAATTCCGGGTAGGATCTGGAACCACCACGGCCCTGAACTGGATAAGTGGTTACAGACAATGAATGAATATGCGCTTTAATGTGTGTATACACCTGTGAAACCAGACCAGCCACTCACTTGTTTGTCTGAGTCTCTTTTCACAGATGGACCAAGGTGGATGAAAAATGTAGGCCTCTCTCATTGAGTGGACAGTGGTTTGGCACAGTGTTTAAAACCTCCAGGAGCACTGCTGTGTCTGATCCACTTGTACCAGCGCAAAACACACTAACACACCACCACCACGTCACGGCTTTATTGCGCATTAGAAGCATAGATTATCAACAAATGACATTTTCTGGGCACACTCTGTCTGGCACCTGAACCCACAAGTCACTAAGCCAGCAGTTACTTACACTATTAGTGGAGGTAACAGAGAGATGTATTCGTATTTCTGAGGACAAGTCGCCTAAAAATAAACTCCAGGATGCTTGTGTAATGCAGACTTTTCATTTGTCTTGTGATTTACGCAACATATCCACAAAGCAATTTGGGGAAGACATGACACAAGGAGAATGCCTCAGAGCTGAACCAAATCTCATTTTGTCAATGAGCTAGAGGCATTCATGTTTTGCCGTGGCTCTTCAGCACGTCCAAATTGTATCTATTAGTGACTGCAGGAAAGCTGTCAGTGACTCTAGAAGCTTCCTTGAGATTGATCATAAAACACCATGCCTCATGAAAAGCAGCGTCTTTAACGTACTCCTACAGCTGACGGGAAGCTCGTCACGGCGGTGCGCTGGTGTTCACGATGCCACATCACTGTAGAACCTCACATTCAAAGGGAATGCGAAATGCAGTTAGAGCTTGCTGGATCTTTTCCAGACCTGGCTGACATTATATAATGCATCAAGCAATATTTTCCCTCCAATTACCAGGTTGTTCGTCTTCAATGTCACGAGTGACCATAATTCACCTTTCGTTCGGCTTTGCTACGCCTCAGCTAGAAACATCACACACACTATCCTCTTTACATTCTTTTGAAACACCACTGGTAAAAATAAAATAAAATAAATAAAGTGTGTGGTGTGTTGGCGAAGGTTGCACAAAATTGAGAGAGTCGCACGGAACTGTATCAGCTTCCTGGCGCCAAGCCGAGCATGTGGGTGGATTAGCATCCTACCTGCTAGCTCGCTGGCTCGTTGGGTCGAGCTCCTGCTGAGGATCTGGGTCTATTCTCTGAACTGCGTGTTATGCTTTATTATAACCACTCTGCATCTCCTTCTGTGTACAGTGAAATGGGGAATTTAGTGTTTTTTATGGAAGTCCCAATGTAGTGATGATCCTAGTGACATGGTTCTTTGGCCAAACCAATGCAGTCTATCAAATCAACTGACAGCCAGAATCCTCTGTATAAAATGGCACATACAGATAGTTGGAGCAGGTTCTGGAATGAACAGGATTACTGTGGGGTAAAACAGATTCTGGGTCAAGCAGACTCTGGGTAATCCAGTCTCTGGAGTGAAGGAAAGTGAAGTTAAATAAACTCTGAGTTGAAGCAGACTCCTTATTATGCAGACTCTGGGCAGTGCATACTCAGGGTTATGCAGACTTTGAGCTATGCAGCCTCAGGGTAATCCATTATTTGGAGTGAAGCAAAGTGAGGTTAAAAAGACTCTGAGGCAGGGGTATTTACAGGCCACTTGTTGTACTGGGACACACACAAAATTTAGAGTGGCCCAGCTGTACAGCTCCACTTGCAAATCAGTCATAGGGGCAAAACAGTGCATCTAGTAAAAAAAAAAAGACCATTAAACACGGAATGAATTACTCTGCCGTGGATGAGAAATGATGATCAAATTAACACTAAAGAAAGTTATTAATTCCACTCGTTTTGTTTTTATGGACTTTACTGAACAAATAAAAACAGAAAGAGCACATTATAAATTGCCTCAGTTTTGCACCATTTGCCAAAACCGCATCCACATTTCCTCTGACATACACATGGGGTACACTGAAAATATGAGAGAGCTGTGTAATTAGCTGCCTTTCTGAAGTCTTTAATTTTATATGACATTGGCTAAAATTCAATCATCCTTCTTTAAAACGAACATGCTCGTGAGTAGTTATTTTGGGTGTTGTAACCTGCATCTACCATTACTTTGTGTGGGCAAGGGATGCCAGACTACTTTAGTGTTGTAATACATCGCTGTCACATTAAAAATCATTTTAACACAGCAGCTGTCCTTCACACTGTGTGGAAATGTCATGAGGAATGGACCAATAAAAATGCTTCAAAACTATTTGGAATACTATCTTTTCACATTCACTTCTATTGAAAGAAATATAAGAAGGCAGTGACAATATCTTTTGGTGGGTTTCATGGTTATGAGTGACTCTTAACAAATGTATATCTATATATCAGAGGCGATTGCTCTAAGACTGCAAGGGAAGCTCATCTTCCCCTAAAATGTAAAAAAAAATAAGTGACCAAATATATACTGTTGTGTGTACACGTGAATAAATATGCACTACAACGCGCTCAACTTTTGTTCTGAATCAGCTTCTTATCACTGGTAAAGACGCGGCTTTCCTCTCAATCATTCCCGCAGCTTCACAGTGCTTTAAACAGTGAGGACGCTGAGTGTCCACAGAGTTCAATAGCGAAGCAGCGAAGTGCAGTGAAACGAGGCGAGTCATTGGATAAATGCTGGGCTTTGTCCCACCCATCGGACGCTCAGCGTCTCTGGGGGTCTATGGGGCAGTGGGCTGGACTCGGCTGGCCCGGACACTCAGCTTCTGCATGATGATTGGATGATCTGTCTGAGGCTGAATCCCTTTTTGATTGACAGCGAAATGAGCGAATCAGCGATCCTTTGGTGTAAAGATCCGTGGGAGCACAGGCGGACACACTTCACATGGGCCAAGGCCGTTTAAGCAGCCTAGCTCTGCTGGCCATTGAGAGGACACTAGTCAAGTCCCTGGAAAAGACGCCTTGTTGGTACGACAGGGTCACAGACCATTTTCTTAAAAAGGAACGGAGGGTAGAATTTACGTATAAATAAACCGACACATTTTTTGATGTAGGCCGAAATTGAGCTTCCCCTCCTTGAAAGACCAGCATCCGCCACTGATATATATTGCTCTAAGTGAAAGACACTGGGGCATTATGGGGAATTTAGTGGCGGTAGTGAATTTTCGTGGGGTGTGAGTTTAAAACACTGGCAAATTAATATGGAATTCAGATGTTGTGAGGTGGTAATAGGTGTTCTTTATAGTGTATGCACAATGGTTTCTAACATGCCCCATCCAATCGGATTTTAGCACCGAAACTATCCGTTGTATAGTACAGATTTTAGACTGGTGTAGATTTGTTAAACAGAGGGTGAAGCAGATGAAGCTGAGGGTAGACATTTATTTTAAGCAGATTCTGTGTAACTCTACAGTGAGGCGAACTGAGGTTAAGTACACTCCCATGGGTTATCCACCACTGGGTGATACAAACCGTGGAGTGAAGCCGAGTGAAGTTCAGCTGCAGACTCTGGTCTTAAGAAGTCTTCCAGGATAGGCTGACACTGGCTCAGCCAAATTTGGTTCAGGACTCCTCCACACTTCCTGGCCTTCAGTCCTCAATCCCACACAGAGAGGGAGCAGGTCGCCTGTTGTTCGGTGCTGGAAAAGAGGATTGGTGGACTTAACTGGCTCGGAATAGCCTTGTGTTGATACATGAAAGGTAAGCAGGTACTTAGTCATGTTTCCCAGTGAAAAGAAATCAGGACGAAGGGGGTCGGGGGCGGGGAAGTATGTAAGTATATAAAGAGATTAATCTCCGCTCACATTCTCATCACTCGTCTTATTTAGAGCCCCACTGCAGAGCTATTTTGGGGGCTGCTGTAAGCTCATCGCTTATTGCAATCTGCTGATAGTTGCTTTTCAGTTACAAATGCCAAGCAGAGCCAGAGATGATGTCAAGTCAAATGTAAAATATCAGCGCAGCAATCATGACCATGTACTGGGGTTTATTTGAAATCTGCCTCTCTGCAGGGCACCGTGGGTGGGTCTATTAGAGAGATTCTGTTGCAAACAATCCTCATATTGCTGTGTTTATGAAACAACGCAAAACACAGCAGGTGTGGGAAAGGTTGGCAAAAACCCTAGAAAGGATGTGTTCACTCATTGAAGAATGAAGCCTTTAAGACAACGTGGGCGTTCCATTCCAGTCCTTCAGCTGAGTCTCCACTTAGTGAAATTAAAGAAGCTCATAATCAGACTCTGTTTCAGTTGGGAACTGGTTTGTACATCATTCACTCATTCACATGCTCAGTTGCTACTCGATTCACATGAATGCCCTCTCACTCACGTAGTCATTCACTCACCCATCTGCTTGCATGTTAATTTTGTTCACTCAGTCTTTCAATCAATCACATACCCTTAACTCATTTGCTCACATACTCACTCATTCATTCACACACAGATAGATTCACATATTCACTTAGTCCCTCAAACACACATACCTCCCTCATTCCATCACATGCTCACTCACTAATTCACACGCTTTTAAGGAAGGCTATTTCTCACAAACGTTTAGGGAGTACTCTATAAGAAGGCATTCACTCTCTCTCTCTAGCCCCCACACACATGCACATACTCCCTCACTGACCTTTAGGGATTGGTCCACATCCGAGTGATCTTGTGTTTAACATGCTGTTTCTTTTAAAAAGTCATTTTCTTAACATCTTTCACACTGCATAACGTTAAAAACCTTTCCTTCCGTCAGTTGTTCTTCATTTGCCTCTCAGTCAGAGCACTGTACAGTTCCCAGTTCTAGTGTACAGCTCATTTCTGTGTTTTCCCTGGGCTAACACACTCATCCTCGTTACATAAAGAACCTGATAATTACTTTATGAACTGAATCTGAATAGTTAGATTAGATACAACACAAAAAACATGCAGAGAGTGGGGGGGTGTAGAGGTGGCACATAACTGATCATTGCTTCTCGCACCTGGTTCTCGGTATTTGAATTTGAGGAGGTACAGGTGGATGGACAGCTCTTAGAAATAGTGAATTCGTGTAAAGGTCACGTGGGACGTAGCCACCGGTCGCCATGCTCAGTTCCAAGGGTGAGCAGGATGAGTATAAGCTAAGTACGTTTTAATGAAGCTCCCTCCTGTGTCTTTGGGAAGAGATGGACTGGTGTTCCAGATCCAGGACTGATCTTCCAACATCAGTACCTGATCTCACTATGCTGTAGTTTCTGCCATCAAATATTCCAGCATCTAGAGTAAAGCCTTCCCAAAGGAGTGAAGGCTACAACTGCAGCAAAATGAGACAAACTTCCTGTTAATATATTTCATATAAGTAGATATGCTGCTCTTCGCAACTGTCTAGATAATGTGCAAACAATGTAGTTCAAGCGAATAGCAAGGGGTTAAGATTCCTCGGAGCGGCAACGTAAAGGACCATGACCGGTTCTTCACAGTGTTTGCCCTTAAAGAATGAAGGAAAAGCTTGAGGTGGCATTAATTGCTTTCTCTGGGAGCCTAGGCATTGCATATCATTTACTTTTTTACTGCAGGAGTCTACACATTGTCTGGAGCTGTAGATTTTATAGATTGCAACAATGCTTTTATTTCTGGATATCCAGCTGGAGCATATCAGATCCTGCACCAACCCCGTACTGAAGTCAATGAAAAAATAGAGGTCCAATCCTGCTGGGGGTCACTGACCTTTCAAACGTCTAAGGTTTGAACACACTCCCCTTCTGCCAATTTGTTTTATCGATATCTGGCCACGGAATGATTATGTGCAAACCAAAGGGTTCAAGCAGAGCCACTGGCTGGAAATTGAAGGGAAAGGCTGTTTGTGTTCAGAGCTTAAGTTTGCTCTTTTACTAGGGAACTGTACCAGCATGCCCTGGAATCCCCTTACAGTTAAGATCAATACATTTCCCAGCTAAATTTAATGTGAACCGGCCAATGCTGTGAAGCTACCGAGTTAATCATGCAGTGGGTTCACTGTAGAAAGCCGAGAATTGGGAACTTTGAGGATGCAACACATCAAACATCCTCAGGGTACTGTCATATACACTCCGTAGGTCTCCATTCCTGATCTTTCTGCGTTAAAACTAATTAAACTCACAATGTAGTCAGTTCCTTTCCAAAAAAACAAGCTGTCTGTCTGCAGTTCTCTTTGTAAACTCTGGGTTGTGGTTTGAATATTCATCAAATGCAAGAATAAGCAATTGATTTAATGCAGGAAGACAGTACAAAGGTGAGAAGTGCATGAATTAAACCTATTGTAGTAAAAGCCCTGGGATAAGGGGGTTGTTTTCTAGCAACCATTACGAACTTGAAAACTAGGAAACAAAGGCTGTGCAAAGGTCAAGAGTGCATAGATTACGCCAAGCTCTTCTGGCTTTATAGCAACTACTGGAAACGGAGAGAAAACCAACTCAATCTGCTTCCTCAGCTGCAAAAATGTAGCGAATTAGCACTAGCCAACCTGTGTCCAGCTGTGTACACATACAACAGTTTGTATAATTTCCATAAAATGGCACTGCCAACCTTGCAAAATCAGTACCTGATGTAATTGACGTGGCTGAATGCACTCCCGTTCTCATAGCAATGTGTAATCTAACCCTAGCCTTAACCCTAATTCTCAGTTTAACCCCAAACCTAGCCCTAACCTGAACCCCAACCCTAAGCCTAACACTAACCTGAATCTTGGCCTTAATCCTAAACCATAGGGAGCCATGCAGCGTTGTTTAGTTACTTGTCACTCTTCCAGAAACTGTAACAAACTTGGAAAAAAAAATCATAAAAACAAGGCAGTGTGGGCATAAATTATCTGTACTGTACTTGAATTAATGCAGCTCGTCCAGTTTTTATCTACTGCTGTAAACTTGGAAAGAAAAGCAACTGAAAAATGCTCCCTCAATTAAAAATGTGCCGCTATTTCTAATTTAGCAAATTAGCCCTAGATTAATAGTGCAGACGAAGGGAACGGGTGTAAACAGCTCAGTGTCAACAGCTGCTTAACTTATTTCAAATTTTGTGGTGTTTTGTTCGTGCCAGTATAACTGAGAAGACTCAGCGGGGGAGGGTGAGTGATTGCCTATGGAGAACAGTTAATGTTGTTATTATTAGTCTCAACAAGTCTCAGCTGGCAGGAGCACAGTACAGACATCTGGATTGGCTACTGTTCCACCAATAAAGGAGATGAAGAAGCAGGAGGAGGATGAGGAGGCTGTAGATTCTGCCGCCTCACTACGTCCTCGAGAATGTGTGATTTTTTTTTCCCTGGAGGGAAATGACTGGCTTGTAGTCGAAACACGCTCCACTTTTGTAAATGGAGGCTGATTTCACGGCCACTTCTGCATGTCTCCAGGCAGCACAGTCACCTGGAAATAGAGGGGTTTCTATAAATGTAAAAGTGCAGTGAAGAGAGCACAGAGAAATGCTTCTGCGTGGAACCGAAGTGTGGAAAAAAAGAAAAAAAAAAAACAGGACCCAGAGGGTTTGCTATGTCCGGCGAAGCTCTGATGGAAGCTGGCCTACAATCTGAGCATCTTTGCTTCACCTTTGAACTCCCTCAAGCTGTTGCAGGATGACCAGATGTCCTGGATTTCGGCTGCGTGTTTTCAGCCAACTTTTACACTGCAATTCTTCATGTGGCCCAGTTTTTAGTACCAGCTTCTATTTTGCAGGAAAGGCTTCAGACAAAGGATTGGACCATGACTGTGAGGACTGAATGATGTTCAGCTGCAAACGTTAGTGAGGTCAGTTAGAATTATAATTCACATCACTTTATTGGCCACTGTGCTTGCACACAGAGGAATATGTTCTCAGCATTTAACCCAATCCGTGCAGTGAAACACACGTTTGGTGGGCAGCCCTAGCCACCACACCCAGGGAGCAGTTGGGATCCTTGATCAAGAGCATTGTAGTCATGACCTGCCGGCTCTGGGTTCCTCTGGTCCATATCCCATTAATGAGGGGCTTTTATACCCCTCTAGCCCCTGGTCTATGTGTCACTGCTCCAGAGCATTTCTTGAGATTATACAAAGAGTGTCCAGGTAAACACCAGTGTCAGCACTTTTTCCACCTCTCACTTTGTAAGACGTGGTAGTTTTGCTCCTAGGCTCATTCTACAGTTACAGAGTATAATTTACTTTTACAGCACTGTTCTGAAATCAGGAGGAATGGTAGAGGTGCATAGTGCAGTTTCTGCAGTGCTGAGCCTGGAGTAGCAATGGCAGAAACCGTATTTTCTCCCTATGACAGCTTACAATGCTTTTGAACTTGTAATTTGACCACTCTGTCCAAGTTTTCCCCATGCCTCCCACTGTTTTTCTGGATAAAGAACACTAACTGTTCAGATATCTAACAGTGAATATAGTGATAAAGAGCCTCATGAGTTTGTGTGTGAATACCACAGTGTCCCACACTGTGCTGATGGCAGGAAGACCAGGATGGTACCTGCTGCTTTCTCAAGCTGGGTTAGCTTGTAGCATCATGTATTTATTTTACATTTAGTGTCTCTATCCGGCAGCTGAGAAGACGCTCAAAGCCACGTTTATGGATTTAACATGAGAGCTCAACCCGGGAGCCCAGATAACTTCCTGTAGCAGGGAATTACGTTAGCCTAGCGTACTGCTCCGAGCTTACTGTTAATGCCAGAAAATCGGACCGCTCTTAGGAGTGACAGTGTCTTAAGACGAACAGAGTCTCTCTGTGTTCTCACTTCTTCCGAAGAAGGGATAGGGTGTGAAAACTAAAAACAGAAATCAGTGATTTAATAAATTCAGTTTATTTACAAACCTATGACTTGTGTGGTTTATATATAAATATGCACTAATTTGATACTGCAGTTTTGGACATAGATGTGTTTACTGCCACATTTCATCAGCTTTTCTTATCAATATTTTAGAATTGCACTGGGACTCAAGATGATTGATGCGGTTTTGAGCAGCCCGGATATTTCTAACATTTGTACAGTATGAATTCTGGTTATTTTACCATCACTAACACCCCGTTCACACTAGCAGGCAGCAAAATGACAAGCGTCCAATCATTTCCTAAGGAAGAACATGATTTGTAGCCGCGGTCTCAGCGGTAAGCAACGTGGCGACAGAGCGAGCAGTGACAAATCAAGTTGGGATTTGAGTTATGATGCGGTGAAGTGACATTCTAAATGATTGGCTGCAGGTAATTCTTTGAACCAATCGTAGACACAGGGTTCGAAGTTCGGCCAGCTTCTGCTCTCTGAACCGTCCACCCGCAAGAGTCAAACTTGGGGCGGCATAAGCGAGCTGCCTGCTAAAGTGAACACACGGTAAATGAGCTCCCATCCTCTGGTGGCACTGTTTTACTAAATCCACTCAAACTACTGAAGAAGGAATTACAGAAATAGTGCTGTAAACTCTTGTGAGAGAAAGTTCGACAGGAGACAACTTGGGGTTAGGGCTACATACAGGGATAAAGATAGGAAATTCAGGTGATATAGTTTATTTGAAATTGATTTAACCTTTACAGTTCTATGATGTGGTATATTTAATATTACAACGTATCTTGGCAAGGTCTCACCTAATTCCAGATGCTTCAGAATTATTATTGTAAGATACTTGATTTCCTGTGAAAGCGGAATTTTTCACATATTCCAGTCAAGACAAATCAATTCAGCTCATAAAAACAGGCTTTTTGTCACGGCTGCACAGGGAGGATGAGGAGACAGACGTAAACACAAGAAATTTTATTTAAACAAAGACAGAATCAAAATAAACACGGGTCATAAATACAGACGGAAATAAAGACAAAACTAACTAAACTGAGTTAAACAAGGACAGACAGGGAAGAGCCATGAACCGGGGTAGAGACGTGTGAACAGAAAGACTGTGAAACATACATCTACGCACACAGTGACAGGGATAGGGACAAAGACAAGAACAGACACAGGTACAGGGACGAGGACAGAGACAGGAACCAGGACAGGGACGGACAGAGGAATCAAAATAACTGGAGGGTGCCCAGGACTGGCAAATATCTGTGGGGCTGTCAGAGAAGCCAGCCTGGGCACAGCTTTACGGATCGGACCCGAAGTCCTTGGGGCCGACCTACGGACACGAACTGAAGTGGCCGGGGCCACAGTCACGGGTGCAGAAGCGGATTTACTGTGTCTACAACACAGATTTATGTTTTTATTTATTATCCACAATCAGCAATGAATGTAAGCATGTCTTTTGAGTTCCTATATGGGCTGTTGATGATGGTAAAATAGCAGCATGAATGCACCATACTCAGGCCGCCTGAGTTTGTTTTTGAATTGAGTTTGTTGTTCTGTCTAAAAAAAAAAAACCTGACTCAGCAGTCTGAGAAACACAGGAAAACTGGAAACACTTTTCTGTGGGGAACGTTCTGCGAGTCAGAGGCAGAGGCGTGAAAGAATGAGACGTCTTGGATCTGTCACCGGCCCAAGCTTGTGTTCCCCAGTGAGGAGAACACAATACAGCGCCTATAGGAGGAGAACACTAACAAAAGCAGTGTAGCATACGTGTTTTGCTCCTGACTCGGGCAGTGAATGTCTGGAGACTACAGAGGCACAATGCTTCTATGGATCACGCCTCAGGGCCAGAAGTCCTTGAGAGAGCCACGACTGCTCGCAGGTCGCAATAACCTTGCTTTCAGAGCATATACCCTGCGACAGTCTTATCTCATGAATTGAAATCTCTTCTCATTATGGGGTTGTGCATAAGAATGTTATCAGATATTAAACATACTTCTAGATCATGTGTCTTATTCCGCTGGCGTTTTTTATTTTTTATTTTACACGCATATTTAGGGCGGCACGGTGGCGCAGCAGGTAGGTGTCGCAGTCACACAGCTCCAGGCACCTGGAGATTGTGGGTTCGATTCCCGCTCCTGGTGACAGTCTGTGAGGAGTGTGGTGTGTTCTCTCTGTGTCTGCGTGGGTTTCCTCCGGGTGACAGTCTGTGAGGAGTGTGGTGTGTTCTCCCTGTGTCAGCGTAGGTTTCCTCCAGGTGACTGTCTGTGAGGAGTGTGTTCTCCCTGTGTCTGCGTGGGTTTCCTCCAGGTGACTGTCTGTGAGGAGTGTGGTGTGTTCTCACTGTGTCTGTGTGGGTTTCCTCCAGGTGACAGTCTGTGAGGAGTGTGGTGTGTTCTCTCTGTGTCTGCGTGGGTTTCCTCCGGGTGACAGTCTGTGAGGAGTGTGGTGTGTTCTCCCTGTGTCAGCGTAGGTTTCCTCCAGGTGACTGTCTGTGAGGAGTGTGTTCTCCCTGTGTCTGCGTGGGTTTCCTCCAGGTGACTGTCTGTGAGGAGTGTGGTGTGTTCTCACTGTGTCTGTGTGGGTTTCCTCCAGGTGACTGTCTGTGAGGAATGTGTTCTTCCTGTGTCTGCGTGGGTTTCCTCCAGGTGACTGTCTGTGAGGAGTGTGTTCTCCCTGTGTCTGCGTGGGTTTCCTCCGGGTGATTGTCTGTGAGGAGTGTGGTGTGTTCTCCGTGTCTGTGTGGGTTTCCTCCATGTGACTGTCTGAGAGGAGTGTGGTGTGTTCTCTCTGTGTCTGTGTGGGTTTCCTCCGGGTGACTGTCAGTGAGGAGTGTGGTGTGTTCTCCCTGTGTCTGCGTGGGTTTCCTCCGGGTGACTGTCTGTGAGGAGTGTGTTCTCCCTGTGTCTGCGTGGGTTTCCTCCGGGTGATTGTCTGTGAGGAGTGTGGTGTGTTCTCCCTGTGTCTGCGTGGGTTTCCTCCATGTGACTGTCTGAGAGGAGTGTGGTGTGTTCTCCCTGTGTCTGTGTGGGTTTCCTCCGGGTGCTCCGGTTTCCTCCCACAGTCCAAAAACACACATTGGTAAGTGGATTGGCGACTCAAAAGTGTCCGTAGGTGTGAGTGAATGTGTTTGTGTGTGTGTGAGTGAATGTGTGTGTGTCTGTGTTGCCGTGTGAAGGAGTGGCGCCCGCTCCATGGTGTATTCCCACCTTGTGATAACTGGATAAGGGTTACAGATAATGAATGAATGAATGAATTTACCAACACAACTGGACCATTCATTGTCCTGATGTTTCACACCAGCAGACAGATGCCCAGGCTGACTAGCACATCCTACCCACCCAGACTGAAACCAGTTGTGAAGTCAACTCTGGTCTCCAGGGCTCCTGACCTCTGATGGCTGAGCCGTCACCAGTGACTGAACCAGAGAACTCCTGCTGATTGGGCCATTGCTTAGACCACTGCCTTTGGGTGTTTTACTGGATAAAATCAGCAGAAATATCTAGAGAAATGTAGAATAATCTTCTAATATTTTCCAGCCATCTCATAATGAGGAATATTAGAGATATTGATTAGATTTAAAATGATTTCACTTAGTAAGACATCAATATTGTTTCATCTCCCAGCTGCTCAGTAAAGCGCTTCACTGGTGCGGTTTTGACTGTTCGTGTGTGACAGTAGTTGGGGAAAAACATGTCTCTCACTTAAACACACAGTAGTCAGTTTGACTCAAAAAAAAATACCTAAACATACCTTCAGGAAAATGTGGTCTTCTCACCTATCTTCACGCCTGTTTGAGTTCACACCTGATAATCCACAGAAACTCCTCCTAGCGTAGTTACTACAGCTGTCCCTCCAAACCATGAGTCCTCAAACACTAAAAAATGATTTCCACATTTTAAAAATAATAATAATAAAAAAGATTTCCTGTGACATTTTTAATTTGTCACTTCATTTGAAAGCTCCTGGTGCCCTTTGCACTATAATTAAGCTTCAAGAAGAATGGAGCAGAGAAACTACAAAATTATGATGATTATTATTATTAGTGGCACGGTGGTGCAGCAAATAGTGTTGCTGTCACACAGCTCCAGGGACCTGGAGGTTGTGGGTTTGATTCCCGCTCCGGGTGACTGTCTGTGAGGAGTGTGGTGTGTTCTCCCTGTGTCTGCGTGGGTTTCCTCCGGGTGACTGTCTGTGAGGAGTGTGGTGTGTTCTCCCTGTGTCTGCGTGGGTTTCCTCCGGGTGACTGTCTGTGAGGAGTGTGGTGTGTTTTCCCTGTGTCTGCGTGGGTTTCCTCCGGGTGACTGTCTGTGAGGAGTGTGGTGTGTTTTCCCTGTGTCTGCATGGGCTTCCTCCGGGTGACTGTCTGTGAGGAGTGTGGTGTGTTCTCCTTGTGTCTGCATGGGCTTCCTCCGGGTGCTCCAGTTTCCTCCCACAGTCCAAAAACACTTTGGTAGGTGGATTGGCGACTCAAAAAAAAGTGTCCGTAGGTGTGTGTGTGTTGCCCTGTGATGGACTGGCGCCCCCTCCAGGGTGTATTCCCGCCTTGCGCCCAATGATTCCAGGTAGGCTCTGGACCCACCCTGAACTGGATAAGGGTTACAGATAATGAATGAATGAATGAATTATTATTATTATTATTATTTAAAATGGTCTTCAATTAACATCCATTATAAGCTATGGTTGTGTTTTATCCTCCACTCTTCAGTTACCTTTCAAGAGACGTGAGTTTTGGAGGAAAAACGGTAAAAATATATTCAGCTCCACACAGAGGGAGTTTGGGGGAATTCTCCGTAGCTAAAGAGTTGTCTCTGTATTTCTGAATGAATACAAATATGTTTACAGCATTTTAAACCTAGTGAATGACAATGGAAATGCACCATTTGAAATGCAGCATTAAAGCCAACTATTGATTTCTAAACTCTTCGTGCAGTGCACAACCTTTGCGTAGTCAGTATGTTGCTCTGCATGCTTTATTTTCCCCCTTCCTGGTTCTTCAATGGCCAGGACTCCAAGAGGACCACTACTTGATCACTGAACAACAGGGTGACTTGGGCTAACTAGGGCCAGAAGGACTACTGTCTGTGATTGGATAATTATAGTTAGTTGAATTGAAAATGGAAAAGGTAGTAATTTTAATGATATAGCGTACTGGTGTACAGTAACCTTTAAAGTCTACAGCAGTTTAGCCCCCACCCCTTCACAGTAAAGTGAAATGTTTCAATGCAGACTGTTTTCTAAGTGCAGCAATAAAAACAACCTGTTTTAGAGAGTTGGGAAAATATTTCTGAACGTTTTGTTTGGTTCATAAACCCAAGAAATTGTTGCCACTTGGTGGAAAGAGACAATACCAGAGAAATGTGGGATATGGGCACTTTGATGTCTAATGAAAAGAACAGCAGTAATAGAAATCTCTCATCTGTGTTTAAATACTGTGAAAATGCTACAACAATGAAGGAATAAACAGCAGCTAAATCCTGAAAAAGAAGATGCAAATATATATGAAATAATTACTCTGCCACTGACACTAAGTTCACGTAAATTCACTCCTGAAGCTAAAATTCCTCCACACAGGAAAAGCTATATATATATGTTTATACACAGCACACAACTCAGGCAGGAGTTTCCATCCTCATTACACAAATATAACCGCCTCCAGGATAAAAGAAATCTCATGTATTAAGAAAAAAATAGTCATCCTGCAATTACAACTCCAGTGTGAAAACAGTGGAGGACTCTTCACCGATAGTTTAATGCTTATAATTTGTAGTTAAATTATCGTCGCTACATGAGCTCCAGTCCACTGGGGGTGTACTTTCAATACAGACACACATGCTAACTCCGCTATGTCCCTGAAGAAGAACAACAGAAACAGCACTGTAATCTCTTGGTGATGTTGTTTCTAATATTTTGGGATATGATTAGATATAGAATTAGGTTTAGAGTTAGTGTTAGGTTTAGTGCCATAAATATTCACAAGTGCCAACTATATTTATTACAGATTTTATGAATCCTGGGTATTGTCTTTTTAGTATAAAAGATGCAAAACTCACCTTGAGACCAGACATTCTCATTCCCATTACTCCAGGAACATTGTTCCCCAGCCTAGTGCTGGGATGATTTATCCCCTTTAGTCCACACTAAGCATTGGGCATGGTGACCTTAGTTTCTTTAGCAGCTGCTCCAAAATGTCCCCTTTCATTTCGTGCTATACAGATTATCCACGCTGTGTATGCATTTGAAGACCTGTGTCAGCAATGAATGCGTGCGCCATAAAGTAGCGGAAATCACGAATCATGAATCATATTTAATAACTGACCATCATCGGTGCAGTGCGGTGAATGGGTAACAGGGGAGCTTCTTTTCACCGCTGACGGAAAATCTTATTCCGGTCATTTCTCCACAACTTTATCTTAGTTTAAAGGCCAGACTGGAAGATTACGGAATGTAATCCTTTGTTATGATTCAGCAGCCAATCGATAAAATTGCTGCAACTGTTCCATCAGAAAAGCTTGCTTATGAGTTTGTTCTAAATCACCCTGATTCTCCCAAACACATGGCTGCGCAGGCATGGCCTGGAATCACACAGACACATTTTGCAGGCTTAAAGTGCTGCAGACTATAGGGAAAAGACTTTGAACTGAAGAACCAGAGGGCCAACAACAGAACAGATTCCAGTGTTTTCCCTGCTCCGACACACCTGATTCAACTCCCCTGGGCCTTGATGAGCTGATGAGAGGAGCTGGGTTTCTTGGTGCCAGGCTGAATCCAAGGCTACTCAAGGCTCTGCAGTGGGAGTATAATAAGGTTTTTTTGTTGCATTTAACACTTTTCTATGTCTTTTGAGCACCGCAGCTTTCTGAGAAATCTGCATACGCAGTAATCAATAGCAATAATCATGCCTTCATTCGTTCATCTTCTGTAACCACTTCGTCTTAATCAGTGTCACAGCCCATTTTCCCTACTTCCAGAAAATACACATCAAAAATGGACCGTTTAAATGTGCTGCTGTGGAGAGATAATTTTATTCCCTTCACCTGTCATTGGTTTTAATCTTGTGGCTGATTCTATGTATTGTACTAGACCTATTTTTAGGGCAGCAGTGATATTCTCTGATACATCTGAATGCTTTTGCACTTCAGTGGAGTTGTGACATGACTGAACCCTGCACTGAGTGCTGACTGCAATTATTTCAAATGTGTTGCTTCAGTGGGATCACGTGAAATATCACACAATTTTCAGTGTACTCAAGTCATTGTGAATGTTACTGTAGACCAAGAGGCACAGGTCAAAAAGATGGAAATGGGCAAATTGCACAGAGAAGCAGTATGAAAATCTGTCCCTAGCCAAATGCATACAATGCTACACTATTGTAAAACAATTCACTGTGCATACATTGGACAAATTTTCGTTTATCAAACTACAAACAATGTACACTGTGTTCTTAAAGTCATGTTCTATCAGGACTTTAAGGCAAAGGAATTTGTATAAACATTAATTTCCAAACCTGATAAATCAGCTGTAACCCTTACCCTCTCAATCATTCCCACAGCTTCACAGTGCTTTAAACAGTGAGGATGCTGAGCGTCCACAGAGTTCAATAGCGAAGCAGCGAAGTGCAGCGAAACGAGATGTGTCAATGGATAAATGCCGGGCTTTGTCCCACCCATCGGACGCTCAGCGTCTCTGGGGGTCTATGGGGCAGTGGGCTGGCCTCGGCTGGCCCGGACGCTCAGCTTCTGCATGATGATTGGATGATCTGTCTGAGGCTGAATCCCTTTTTGATTGACAGCGAAATGAGCGAATCAGCGATCCTTTGGTGTAAAGATCCGTGGGAGCATTACATTTTCATTCTGTTTTGAGTTGAACCGGAGACTTTCTGAAACCTCTTAGCGGCATTTTCTTTGTTAAAAACGACTAGCGACAAATCGAGCTTCTATTTCTGGTGGGTTTTTTGTAGCTGCTTGTGTTTGGAGACTGACTTCTATCACTCTTTCTGACTTCTATCGCAGTTTCTGTCCAGCGGGTGCTGCTGAGCCCCTCCACCGTCACAAAGCACTCACAGGTGGACACACTTCACATGGGCCAAGGCCGTTTAAGCAGCCTAGCTCTGCTGGCCGTTGAGAGGACACTAGTCAAGTCCCTGGAAAAGACGCCTTGTTGGTACGACAGGGTCACAGATCATTTTCTTAAAATGGAACGGAGGGTAGAATTTACGTATAAATAAACCGAAATAAATAAGGCCGAAATTGAGCTTCCCCTCCTTGAAAGACCAGCATCCGCCACTGATATATATATTGCTGTCCAATTTAAAACTTGTATCTCTACTTTTTGTAGTCTTTTAGTAGTTTACTAAGTCATTTGAACTCAGTAGCGGTCCTTCACACTGTGTAAAGATTTCATGATGAACTGACTGAATGAAGTGCTATCAGTATTTGGTGTGGCACAATGGGAAACTCTGCTGCCTTCTACAAGAAAAGACTAGTGTTCATGGCTCAGCATAGCACACAGTACTAAACCAGGCAAAGGTCTTAACGCTTCACAGACACTTAACACAACACACTACTTAATGCAGCCATAATGAGCTCTGGATAAGAGTGTAGTGTGAATTCTGAAAACGTAAATGCATCTTAAAAATATACAATTTCAATAGAATAATGTATTTAGCCTTGAGCAGACCCAACTCAGTACTTCTTTTTCCCTAAGATTGCATGTGTGACCTTAAAAGTGTAGACTATATAACAGTAGGTTGATTATGATCCAAAGAAAGTGCATGTATAGAGTTATTTCATTAGTAAGTTCGCGACAATTCTGCACTTAAATATTCAATCTTTGAAAGATTGGAGAAAATCAAGGTCTTCTCTCCCATGATCTGAAAACATACACAGTGGCTCATATCCATCCTTTCACTGAGAGAAGAATGACCCAACACTGTGGGTATGAAAGCATGGTGCAGTCGAGAAGATGTCATTGGGGAAAAACTAAATAAACACAAAAGGAACTATATGGATCGAACGAAGGAACTGCTGGCGTTCTCAGAATGATGGAATGGTTGACCCCCCCATAGCCCAGACCTCACGTACAGAAAGCAGCAGATCCCTTTAATAAAGAAATCTCTCCATCAGAATGGAAGCTGTCATAAAGGCAAAGAGTGGTGACACTGAATACTGAAAAATATGATGTTTAACAACTGAGGCTAGTGTGTGACTGATTGTTAAGCACACATTTCCTACTTGTTTTCCTGATGCTAGAAAATGGATAAGCTGTCCTTGAACATTGTGCCTGGAACATTTCCGTTCAATATTATCTCCAAGAATTAGAACGTATTAATAATTAAATATATGAAGAAAGTGTATATATCTATGATGAGGAGTACACTACATGTTTGTAATATTTCGACATTATAATTGGTTATACTTCCAGGTTATTCCACAATCATTAAATGAACCCCAGTCCATTGGTGGCATTGCTTAACAAAATCCACACAAACTCTCTGTTATGAAGCATCAGGAAGAGCTAAAAGCACAGAGGTTTAAACTTTTCCTTAGGTGTAGACTTAGAGTTAGGCTTAGTGTTAAATTTAGGCTTAGCGATATGATTACGGCTAAACTTCAATCTAGGTAGCGCTCAGTAATTTACATATACTTCAGTGGGGTGGGGGAATCTGGTCCGGATGCCTCCTGGACGCCTTTCTGGTGAAGTGTTCAGGGCATGTCCAACGGGGAGGAGGCCCCGGGGCAGACCAAGGACATGCTGGAGAGACTACATGTCACGACTGGCCTGGGAATGCTTCGGTATACCCCCAGAGGAGCTGGAAGCAGTGGCTGGGGAGAGAGAGGTCTGGGTTTCTTTACTTGGACTGCTTCCCACGCGACCTGGACCTGGATAAGCGGTGGAAAATGGATGGATGGATGGATGGATGGATAGATGGATGGATGGATGTAAGAATCTGGGTATGAATTCACCTTGAGACTAAGAGAGATTTCTTATTTTTACCCCAACCCCTCATTTTGGAGTGGCGTCCTTTAGGGTGACCACGCATCCTCTTTTCCCCAGACAAGTCCTCTTTTTTGGGACCTAAAAAATGCATCCAGCTGGGATTTCCAAATCACCAAAAATGTTTGGGATTTTGTTGACTGCAGGGTTTTCCTTGTCCCAATTCTTGCCCTTAGCCCTAAATTCATCCTTGAAGTGTGCACTTTATTGACATTCGATGATGTTGTTGAAAGATGGGATGCAAGAGTTCAAGAGGTCAGGGGGCTGAAAACAGAACTGGGAGACAGTTCACCTCATGCGCCTTTATGTCTGTACATCACAATGGCTTAAACTTGTTTGCTTTTTTTAACTTACCTGGGATTACACTTTTTTTACAAGATGTAGTTGTGAAAATCTTTTCCTACAAAATGGGACAAACCTTCAAGAGGCCGATGCATCATAAGAACATAAATAAAGAGAAGAGCAGCACATTCCCAGGTGACTAGCAGTGCTCTGAAGGCAGCTCTGCCAGTCTGCAGTGATATCAGAGGATATTTATGGGTTCGTACTCCAGAAGTGTTCAACAATCTATAATATATTCCCACCAAAACCTTCTGAAGCTAAATCCAGCTTCTTACTTGAGAGCTTTAGTTAGAACCTTCTTCCTTAAATGTTGCAGTACCATCAATCGCCAGAATATGCTTCATTGTTTAAGGTGGAGCTGGAAAAGAATTTACTGGCTAACTAACAAAAACATCAGTGTAGTACTACCGATGTTTTAAGTTAGGGTTCTTGAAACTCCATTAAACTACTCTGTGTTTGAAGTGTGCCCCTGAAAAATCTCAGTTTCAAGGGTTGTATCGCCCTAACACTTCACCCTACCTCTCTTTCTCAGGAAGAATTGAGACACTGCGCCCAGAGGCAAAACTGAGAGGTACATCTAAGTGGTAGGGGCAAGAGGTGAAATGGGATTCACCTTTAGTCTTGCACTAGAACTGAGTCTTGTACAGTTCTGTATATTTAACCAAGCACATTTCATGCTTCTGAAAACTTGTGAATAGACATTTCAAACTTTTGAATGGTAGCCTCTTGGCACCTGGGTCTGCTCAGTGAAGTATTGCAGACAGTAGACACTGCTGAATGTTGCTCAAGTCCCTTAGAAGCTTGTATGGCATTTTTAGGGGCAATGCTATCAGTAAGCTAACCCTGTTTGGAACATGGAAGGAGGCACTGCGTACCCAGACAAAACAAGTGAGCGTGCTTCCCTCCCTGAGGCGAAAAGATGAATAATTTACCCTCACACGTCTTCCCTTTGGTTTTATACCAGGTCTTTTTGTCTGTGAAGTTTGCTGGGCTAATGGTTATGGCCACTCTGCTCTCGGGGAAGGCTGGGAGATGGAATACATCGTGTTTAACAAGAGGTCAGCACCTCTGTGCTAATCCTCGGCTGGCCAAGGTGGAGCTGTTTTGGCCCAAGTACCCCCAGGCACGGTGTTGTTATTACTCAGACTTCAAACAGGAAGTAGTTTCGGGAATATCCTCGGGTCCCGTTCAGCGGTGGAGCTGTTTTAACGACAGGAAAAACACATCAGGCTGGCAGTGATGTTATAATATCTCCAAAGCACTTGAGCATGCAAGTTCACGAGCATCTGCAAGGACACAGACAGCTGTTGACGAAGCACTCTCTGCGGCTCTCTCACGGAGAACAGGACATTCCTAATGTGCCATTCATGTTCCAAGCCCTGGCACCATAATGTGAGCCATATATTAAAAGAGCAAAACAATAAGCCTCTCTCCAAGGGATACAGCAAGAAAGATGGCTAGAGCCTACAAAGAATTTCCCCACGGCTGAGTGCGTGAGCATAAATTATCCGAGCTCAACAAGCCTACCTACACAGCTGAATGTCCGCCACACTCTCGCGCCGTTGCCATGGGGACCACGCACCCACTGCCAAGTGAGTCCATCCACATACAAAGAGGGAGACAAGGAAGATATCTGTTAATCGTTTCTCAAATAAGTCAAAGAGAAAATGCTGGCTGTTTTAGGTGGATGAATTTAAAAAGGAGGATCTGGGAGTCTGGCAGACATTGTTCAACATATGCAAAAGTTTGGGACCAACTAAAAGCAGTTGATACATACTCTACAGTAACCTATTTTAAAAAGGATATATTCTCCCCCCCGCTGGCGGCACCGTGGCACAGCAGGTAGTGTTGCTGTCACACAACTCTAGGGTCCTAGGGTTGTGGGTTCAAGCCTCGCTCCAGGTGACTGTTTGTGAGGAGTGTGGTGTGTTCTCCCTGTGTCTGCGTGGGTTTCCTCCGGGTGACTCTCTGTGAGGAGTGTGGTGTGTTCTCCCTGTGTCTGCGTGGGTTTCCTCCGGGTGACTGTCTGTGAGGAGTGTGGTGTGTTCTCTCTGTGTCTGCGTGGGTTTCCTCTGGGTTACTGTCTGTGAGGAGTGTGGTGTGTTCTCCCTGTGTCAGCGTGGGTTTCCTCCGGGTGACTGTCTGTGAGGATTGTGGTGTGTTCTCCCTGTGTCTGCGTGGGTTTCCTCCGGGTGAATGTCTGTGAGGAGTGTGGTGTGTTCTCCCTGTGTCAGCGTGGGTTTCCTCCGGGTGAATGTCTGTGAGGAGTGTGGTGTGTTCTCCCTGTGTCAGCGTGGGTTTCCTCCGGGTGACTGTTTGTGAGGAGTGTGGTGTGTTTTCCCTGTGTCTGCATGGGTTTCTCCAGGTGATCTGATTTCTTCCCATGGTCCAGAAACACGCAGAAATAGTAGGTGGTCCAGAAATGGTGGACTGTTTACTCAAAAATGTCCATAGGTTTGAATGTAATTCCGGCCTTGCGCCCAGCGATTCAGGGTAGGCTCCAGACCCATTGCCACCCTGAACTGGATAAGCGCTTACAGCCAATGAATGAATGAATATTCTACCCATTTCTGCAAGTGATCACGAAACATCTGCGACCTTCTTTAGCCCTAATACCACTAACACCATAGAACTGATCAGAACAGCTGGTAATGAGGTGCTCGCTGTTCACCCCAACCCGAGTGCACAGCAGTGAGGAGCAGAAGCTTTTTTTTAGCCATTTTTCTGTTCTCTGTCTTGTTCATTTTAATTTTCTCCAAATTGTACTTATTTCTCTGAGCAATTTTTTTCTGTTTTTCTAAATCTAACCTCATGTTTGTGCTCTCAGTTGTGGGTCCAGTGCTGTGACTGGAGAGGCTCAGAAAAGTGGTGGGATGATTTTAAGGTCTCTGCACTGACGTAGAACAAAATCAGAACAACCCTGTTTATCCAAGGTTTTCTAGCTTTCAAACCACAAAAATAAATGGGAGGTCCTCTTTAACAGTTTGTGGGTTGGTGAGCTAGGGTTAGGGACATGAACACATATTTTTTAGTCCTCTTTTATATTTAATATTCTTAGGGACATATTCTGTTTATTAGTAACTAGGGCAAATTAAAATGTTCAGGACATTCTGTAGAAGACTTGTACATAGCTGTACAACATGTTGCAGACACCCTTTTGAATTTGTGAATTCAGCTGTACACATCTATTAAAAAATACACATACTTCAGATAATCACCACACAGTAAAGGACAAAATCAATTTGGACATGCTGGAGCAGCTGTACATGAGCCATAGGTCACCGAATGTCAGTACCAATCATGGCATAGAGGCGTATGAGTTCTCCAAAGTACAGGAACTTAATTCCTAGAAGTTGTTAATGCATCAAACGGGAGCAAACAATCAACAACCTTCACTTCTGATGAATGAATGAGACAAGGATGTTAAACATATTGTGTATGTGATTAGCCCAGGGGTGTTGAAACCTATACACACAGTTGTCAGTAAGAACATTTATGCTGTATTCATCACAACAAGGACCTCAGTGCCTCTCAAACAAACAAAATCCAGAACAGCAACAGGGCATTAGCTCAGCACTCTGTTTTATTTTGGCATGCCGTGATGTCTTGATGAAGTGAGCCTCGCTCAGGGACAGTGCTCAGACTCCAGAAGCTCAGGTGTGAGCGCTGAGTGGGCAGTGAGAGGGTCAGATGTAGGTCAGCTCTGGCACTTTAGCAATTCTGTGAAATCCCAAGACATCTCCCCATCTCATGATGACCGTCACTGAGTGTGTTTACCAGTGATGGTGTGTTTTCTGAAGTGTTTGTTTGACTTTCAAGATAGTCGTGTTTGCTGACCAGAAATTATAAGCAGACTGCTTCCTCCAGGGTCAATCCCATGGATGGTTCAGTGGTCAGGAACAGCAGCAAATGGCTTGTCAGGTTGATTCCAGCTTGGCACCATGCTGTCACTGATGTAAGAGGTAAGCTTCCAAAAGGCAGGTAGTCCATAATGACTAAAAAAGGCTTCTCATATCTCAGCTTTCCAATTCTATAAGGGTTTGGAGAATGTCAGGTTCGTGTGGAGTGTTACTAGAGTATGCTATGGTTAGTACCTACCAAAAGTGGTCCATTGGAAGACAATCACTGAACTGGAAACAGGGTCACGGTGTCCAAGACTCATTGATTAGCAAGTAGAGCAAAGACCAGTCCATCTGGTCTCGTCTCACAAAAGATCTGTGCTGCAATGTGTGTTCTGACGCCTTTCAATTGGAGCCAGCATGGACCCTTTCAGCAGTTTGGACTGCAGTATGTCTACCGTGGGATTGGACCAGATGGGCTAATCTTCGCTGTACTTGCCCATCAGTGAACCTTCTGCACTCATGACCCTGTAGCTGGTTCACTGGTTGTCTTTCTTTGGACAGTTTTGGTAGATACCTCCCATGGCCTGCTAGGAACACTCCATAAGACTTGCAGCTCTGACCAAACCTCTTATGGTGCGTTTCCACTGCATGGACTCAACATGCTTTTTCACTGGTAACTGGTCCCTGGAACCAGGTACTTTTTCAATCCTGGCTCAGTTACGGTTCCAAACAAGTGGAGTAGGTACCTTGTTTTGACATGTAGAACCTACAGAGTGCTGACTGGCCAAAGAGACCTGTCAATCACCACGAAATGCAGAGCTCCAGCACAAACTCACCACTTGTAAAATCTCTTAAGTTACAGCAGCTTTCACATTTATTTTTATCCGACTCACAGCGGCAGCTTGTAACACTGCCTTGAGGTGTACTGAAGAGGTTTAAATGCTCCTTGAGCCGATGGCAGACAAAAATCTGAACAGACAACAAGTCCCAAAAAACAAAAACAACACATAAATACAAAAGTAAACAGCAACTAACTTTACTGTCGGTGTTGTTATGGATTTCAAAGCCTGTGGTTCGCGTTAGGGATGGGGTTTTGCGACATCACCAGCTCCATTTTGCAGGGGAGCTGTGGTAGTGGAAAAGCGTCAGGCTAACAGCTAGCTGAGCCGAGCCAAGTTTAGTCGAGTCGAGCTGATCCCACGCAGTGGAAAAGGACCATTAATTCACCCTGTAGCCTGTTCACCGGTTCTCCTTTCTCAGTTCTACCCACAGAGCCTTCAGCACCCATGAATATGTCCGTGGTATGCCAATTCCCCTTTTGGTTAGTTCTGACCACCGCACCTCACACACGCCCACTTCTCCTGCTTCCGACATCAACTTCAATAACCTGGCAGTGGTTTTATTCTTGTGGCTTGTCTTTTAAACCTTCAATTTCAGAATAACCAATGAAATTAAGAGAACTTATATATAGTTTTTGTTCGAATAAAGGATTTATTTAGGTTGTTTATGTATTTGAAGCATCCTGGCAGGTGTAAGGGCAGATCTTTTGTGCACCAGGGAGTTGAGTCATTGTTCTAATGTGGTTCTTGTCAGTTCCAGTTCTGTGTGTACCATTTTCTCTGATGCTCTACTCTCCTGTAACTGCTACTCCAGCTCTCCACCCCTTTCCCAGCCAATATACAAGTCACAAATGTCATACCAATAGCAGTCCCCTTCATGTACAGTGGGCCATTTTCCAGGCAAGCCCCCAAGGGAGTGGGGCAATCACGCTGAGTGGAGGCAGCATGGGCCTTTAGAGTCTTCCTGAATACCAATCCAGAGTCCAGACATATGCAGAGGGCTTATTTATGTATTTATTTATTTATTTTTACTGTTCTTCTACCCCCATAACTTTGCTCTCCTCTTCCCGAAAAGATCTGAGGCGACTACTCTTTTTTTTCTCCTCGAAGTTAAACATGAAAAACAGATGCTGCTCACTTTGCCATACAATCCCCACAATTGTGGAAGGTGGCACTTGAAAAACAAAGCAGCCCCTCATACATCTCTCTCTTCTTGCTTTGATTAATTTATAACTCTCCCTGATGCAGAAGCTTGTTTAAGTAAGAGGTGTGCGGTGGTCTCAGAGCCCTGAGCCTGTGCGAAAGGTCCTTCTGATGACTTCGCAACACGCTAAAGCTATTCCACTCATGTCTGGGAACAACAACAAGTCACCCCCCAGAGGTGTGTGAGGGGGAGAAAACACTCCAGAAACACACACACATGCACAGACACTCACTCTGAGACTCTCTGAGCATCTGCAAAGATTTTACTCAGCTCCTGCTCTTGCTTTTCAAGGAGAGGTTTGAAGATTTCAGTGTGAAAACGTAGTGTTTACCGTTTGAATAGCACTCATTTTTACACTTTTACTCCCTCTTCTCAGATCTCACGGCAGGGTTCACTGTTTGGAGAATCAGGAATCAATTTAGCATCAGTTCAATATCGAATTATCAGTTTGCTTTTGGGAAAAAAAGATACTCACAAAGGACTATTGCTCACTTTCACTTTTGTGTGTTTCAGTAGAAGAATGCTTTGTGGTTCCCTGGAGAAACTTCTTTGAATGGTGCAAGCATGAAGAAACTTAAGAATGCTCAGAAAAACAACCCATAATATATATATACTTTGATTTCTATGTTCTTAAAACTGGAAAACAAAATGGAAACAGAACCAATAATGGTTTCTTTGGGGCCATGCGTATAGCAAAACATCTATGGATATTTTTTTCTTTGCTACAGTTATATATCCCCAAAGCTATGTCTCCTGAAACCTAAACATCTCTGGAAATTCCCACTCCTCACGATGATGGGATTGGTCCCTTTATGGGGGTTATGATCTCAGAAAACCTGGTTGTCTGAATCCACATGTCTGGAGTACCGCAGTTTCAAAGCAGAACTGTTCAGCCATGGGGACGCCATTTCAGTTCAGTTCTTTTTCATTTATTATTTTATTTATGGAGAACTGGTTTTGTCACAAAGCATCTTTACAGAATTCCAGGTCCTAGCCCCAAGTGAGCACAGCAGATGTGTCAGTAAAACTCCCTCAGAGCAAGAGGAAAAAACCACTGAAAGGAAACAATAAAGAAACGTATCCTCCTCTGCTCAACACTGGAGTAAAACAAACAAAAAGCAGCGCATGAAAAAGAGTAGTATATAAACAGAGAGCAAAGTGAATGGAGAATGTTGGAGCTACAGTAAGTTTACACTAGTCTAGAGAGCCATGATCTGAGTGTGTTGAGTTGTGTGAATAAAGCACAGTGCAATGCAGGTGAACAGTGATCCTGTTGTGATTTGTGCTCAGATCCTATTAGAACATAGTGTTTTAACATTTTTCTCTGGAATCAACCGTTTTTATTACTTGTGCAGTGCCACGAGAAGTTTCTTTGCCACTTTTAGATACTGTTTAAAAGTTGATGATTGTTCGTCTCCTACCTGGATGTTTGAGAGTTTGTGATTATTAGATTTAATAATAGACCACCTCCCACACCTCCCTCCACTGGAGCGCTCCGTAATGAAGACTTAAGCGAGCTCCTGCGCTTGAGAGCAGCTCTGTTTAATGGTCATGTCATTGTTCCGTTCCCCGAGGAGTGCTACAAAGGAGCTGTGGCGAAACATTAATTGCACATTGAAGGGCATTATTTGGAATTAGAGAGTGCCGCATCATTTCAAAAATGACAAGTGCCCCCGTCTGTAGTGTGGATTATCTGGAGGGAAAAACAGCTCAAAGATGAGGAGGCGGGCTTAATGCTGAAGAATGCGACTTGAGTTTGAAGGAGGTGTTGATGCAGAGAGAGAGAGAGAGAGAGAGAGAGAGAGAGAGAGAGAGAGAGAGAGAGAGAGAGAGAGAGAAAGAGAGAGAGAGAGAGAGAGAGAAAGAGAGAGAGAGAGAGAGTGAGAGAGAGAGAGAGAGAGAGAGAGAGAGAGAGTGAGAAAGAGAGAGAGGGATAGAAAGAGAGAGAGAGTGAGAGAGAGAGAGTGAGAGAGAGAGAGAGAGAGAGTGAGAGAGAGAGAGAGAGAGAGAAAGAGAGAGAGGGATAGAAAGAGAGAAAGAGTGAGAGAAAGAGAGTGAGAGAGAGAGTGAAAGAGAGAGAGAGAGAGAGAGAGAGAGAGAGAGACCAAATGAAAACATTCCACTTCTCTTCAGTTCTTTTAATTTCTTTTTGAAATGTCAATAATGGCAAAGGAACTGAGGAAGCTACAAGTGTATTATTAGCCATCAGACCACTCTGATGAGGACTAATTATATTTTCACACACACTTTATGTCCAAACATTTGTTAACACCCCTTTTAATTAGCGAACTCAGCTTCTTCAAGGTACCTTTTATACTACCGTGCGCACACACACTTGTATAATCCCCTTAGGAAAGAAAGAAACGAATGAGGATACTATGGTCACTAAGCCCAGTGTCTTATCCAAGCAATGCCCCCAGGACAGGGCTGTAGAGCAGTGGACCTGTGTTCTCTGGAGTGATGGTGCTCCGTCCAGTACCTCTGGGATGACATGATGTGGGGTTGGTGATCCAGAACTAATCATCCAACATCAGTATCTGACCTTACTCATGAATGCCTCATTCAACTGAAAGTCCTCACAGCGTCGTTATGTATCAGCATCTCAGTCTAAAGCCATCCCAGAAGAGCACTGTTACTGTTACTGCAGCAAACAGAGAACAAACTCCTGAATAAACGGCCTTCATTTTAGGAAAAGTTTTGGATGACATTGTCTGTTCACAAACATTTAGCCGTAACGCAGGAACACTCAGGCTGTACTCCACTGAACAGACACTCAGCCGAGGCATGAGAGCATATATTCATTAAGAGGAGTTTTGCTCAATGCTTTATAATACATTATTCAGCATCATAATTATTCATCAAATTTACATTACGCTCCAGAACATCGTTTTTAATGCCTGAAAAGCAGCTGAAAAACAAGCGCTGTGCAAAACTGGCAGGGGTGGGTGGGGGTGGGGGGGCGGTGTATAATAGAGCGTAATTCTGCATACAAAATTAATTGGGAGTACAAAGCAAGACTAATTTTGAGATGCTCTGTGGAAGGTCCTGTTTGTCTTTAATTGTGAAAGGTTTTTATGTTTTATAATCCATGTGACATGCTTTAAAAGTTGGATATTGTTTGTGTGTGTGTGTGTGTGGGGGGGGGGGTGTTCATAATGTTGTGCAATGATAAATAATATATATCATCAGGCCCACTTAACTTTTGGCATTCTCTAAAAAAGAGTTCACACAATAGTTCTGATAATTATTTCCTCCGGGTGACTGTCTGTGAGGAGTGTAGTGTGTTCTCTCTGTGTCTGCGTGGGTTTCCTTCGGGTGACTGTCTGTAAGGAGTGTGGTGTGTTCTCCCTGTGTCTGCGTGGGTTTCCTCCGGGTGACTGTCTGTGAGGAGTGTGGTGTGTTCTCTCTGTGTCTGTGTGGGTTTCCTCCGGGTGACTGTCTGTGAGGAGTGTGGTGTGTTCTCCCTGTGTCTGTGTGGGTTTCCTCCGGGTGACTGTCTGTGAGGAGTGTGGTGTGTTCTCTCTGTGTCTGTGTGGGTTTCCTCCGGGTGACTGTCTGTGAGGAGTGTAGTGTGTTCTCTCTGTGTCTGCGTGGGTTTCCTTCGGGTGACTGTCTGTGAGGAGTGTGGTGTGTTCTCTCTGTGTCTGTGTGGGTTTCCTCCGGGTGACTGTCTGTGAGGAGTGTGGTGTGTTCTCTCTGTGTCTGCGTGGGTTTCCTTCGGGTGATTGTCTGTGAGGAGTGTGGTGTGTTCTCCCTGTGTCTGCGTGGGTTTCCTTCGGGTGACTGTCTGTGAGGAGTGTGGTGTGTTCTCCCTGTGTCTGTGTGGGTTTCCTCCGGGTGACTGTCTGTGAGGAGTGTGGTGTGTTCTCTCTGTGTCTGCGTGGGTTTCCTTCGGGTGACTGTCTGTGAGGAGTGTGGTGTGTTCTCTCTGTGTCTGCGTGGGTTTCCTCCGGGTGAATGTCTGTGAGGAGTGTGGTGTGTTCTCCCTGTGTCTGCGTGGGTTTCCTCTTTGTAAAAACACTTTCTAAGAGCCAGAGTTTCATAGGTCACAAACCTAAAGAACCAGTCCCATCACCTTGGAGGGCAGGGCTTTTGAGATGCAGGCGAGCAATGGCAGGGTGCGTGGAGAAAGTGGCAGAATGCGTAGAAGGTGTAGAGTTAGATATAAGACAGTTTTTAAATAATTTCTACATTTAAGGATTTTGGGGGATTTTACAATGCATTATTTACAGTGTAATGTTTACAGTGACATATTTAGAGTGTGGTAAACAGTAGTAAGTCATCGATGGTGATAGGGGGATGGATAGCAAGCCCCTGAGGGTCTCTAGTTGTACACTAAATGTCCAAAAGCCTTTAGACACTCTTTATTCTTCAGTACTCAGCTATGTGAATGTCCCCTCATTGTGGAAACTGATGTACAGTTGGGCACAAACAGCTGTGACACTCTGGAGCAGCTGCACATGAGCTTAAGGTCCCCATGCTCAACGGCAAGCATCTGCATAATGGTTTTAACCCACCCACTTCCAGCTGTAGGACATGAATGGGATTCCATTCCATTGAGCTGAATAGAGCATTCTTCTGTTTCGCCCTCATTCACAGAGGTCATCTTCAGAGAGGAAGGCAAGGGAAGAGATGCAGGGAGTGTCACTGTCACACAGTTTCCAGGGTCCTGGGTTGACTTGTTTAAACACAGCCAAGGGTCACTGTCTGTGAATGTGAGTGTGGTGTGTGCTTCCTGTGTCTGTGTGGGCTTCCTCTGCACGCTCCGGTTTCCTCCCACAGCCTCAAACACACACATGTTGGTCGGCAGATTAGCTGTGTGAGTGTGTGAGAGTGATCGGGTGAGTGTCTGAAACTGTCCACAGGTGTGAGTGTGCGATGCACGGTGATGGACTGGTGCTCTAGTTGGTGTGGTACAGTGGTAACACCATTGGCTCCCATGTGAGAGACATGGGCAATCAGTCTGTGCTACTCCTTGGGCAAGACACCTAACACTGCAATGGCCTACTTGTAATAACAGTAACTCTGTAAGTTGCTCTGGATAAAAATGTCTGCCAAATGCCATACATGTAAATGTTCTGTCCAGAGTGTTTCCTGCCTTGCATCAAATGATTCCAGGTGGGGTCTGGACCCATTGTGACCCTGATCAGGATGGAGTGAACCAGTGGCGGATGCTGATCTTTCAAGGAGGGGAAGCTCAATTTCAGCCTACATCATAAAATGTGTCGGTTTATTTATACGTAAATTCTACCCTCCGTTCCTTTTTAAGAAAATGATCTGTGACCCTGTCGTACCAACAAGGCGTCTTTTCCAGGGACTTGACTAGTGTCCTCTCAATGGCCAGCAGAGCTAGGCTGCTTAAACGGCCTCGGCCCATGTGAAGTGTGTCCGCCTGTGCTCCCACGGAGCTTTACACCAAAGGATCGCTGATTCGCTCATTTCGCTGTCAATCAAAAAGGGATTCAGCCTCAGACAGATCATCCAATCATCATGCAGAAGCTGAGCGTCCGGGCCAGCCGAGGCCAGCCCACTGCCCCATAGACCCCCAGAGACGCTGAGCGTCTGATGGGCGGGACAAAGCCCAGCATTTATCCAATGATTCGTCTCGTTTCGCTGCACTTCGCTGCTTCGCTATTGAACTCTGTGGACGCTCAGCGTTTAAAGCACCGTGAAGCTGCGGGAATGATTGAGAGGAAAGCCGCGTCTTTACCAGTGATAAGAAGCTGATTCTGAACAAAAGTTGAGCGCGTTGTAGTGCATATTTATTCAATGACATGTACACACAACAGTATATATTTGATCACTTATTTTTTGACATTTTAGGGGAAGCTGACCTTCCCTTGCAGTCTTAGAGCAATCGCCTCTGGAGTGAACGAATGGATAAATAAATAGTATGAAAATATACTATAACATCATTAGTGTCTTCACAGAAATAGAATCAAGTTGAGGTTGTGTTCTCACTGCTGTAATACAACTCAACATATGACCCATGTGTGCAACTGTAGTTATAAACAGCGTCCAGCAGTGTCCAGTGTAGCAACAAAACCAGAGCAAAACAGGAGCGTAGATGCACTTTTCAAAGATAACAGAATGCAGAAGAAGCAGTTAATCCCTGAGAACAGTGGCCGTTTACTTTACAGTGCTAACACTCACTGTGTTGTAGTACAAACCCCGATGGGTGACAGTAATGAGTATCAGATGAGAGAAATTAAAGTGAAGATGTAAGTGGACTGTTCTGTGAACAGTGTAGATACAGATATTGAAGACAGTGTCCAGTGTAGCTTTAGAGCTTTTGTGACTGGCAGAGTGCAGCAGTGTGTGTGTGTGTGTAAGTCAATTTGGGGGCAGTCAGACTGTTTATGTGGGACCCTTGGTGGGTCAGCCTCCAAAGGGGTCTCAGTACTGCTGTGGAGTGTGTAAAAATGTGGCGTTTCATGTTTGCTAGATATTAGATTTACCTGACACAGATCCGTGGTGATCAGGGCCACCGCGGCCCCTGTCTGAAAGGTCACTTGTTGGGTTGCCTGGTGCATTAATCTGGCGCTCTGATATAGCCGGCGTGTGTATTTGTTCACATAGAACCCCCGTGCTCTTGGTCCAGCGGGACTGTGTGGAACTGGTTTAATGATGAAGTGTGTGTGTGTGTGTGTGTGAGTGAGTGAGTGAGCTGTGACTGAGCCTTCACTTTGGTCTCAGCTTTGATTTCCCTTTGCCCTATTCTCTCCTCCATCACTCGATTAGCATCAGAGTTATGGCGTGGCGTGCTGTGAGGAAGGAGAGTGTTGTGTTTGGCTGATCAATACGTACAAGACAGCGACAGCGGAATGCAATTAACGTCTCCTCCGCTTTCTCGCCGAGCCAGAGTATGGGGCTGTAAATATAGTCCCTCTTCCTCTGCCAAGCTTTGTTACCCCCCTCGGCGCAGAGTAATTTGTGTGCGCGCGAGAGAGCCTAGTCTTTCACAAACTGCTGAGCTCTCGCGTCTGGCCCCTGACGTTCTGACTGAACAGGCTTTTCTGCTCTCTGAAGGATAATTACAGGTGAGATCATTAGACATCATCTCCAGTCCTGCCCTGTAGAATTGGACGTGTTGTAACAGGGCGTTCAGTCTCACTCCTGAAAAATAAAGGGGCACACTCGAATTGAATGTGTACATCATTTACATATTAACTAACTATCTCCCAGCCTCACAGGCGTGAACTGCTGCTTCAGACTGAGTACTGGCATCAAAGGAAAATGTAATGACCCCTTTAATGACTAGTGAACTCAACTATTTAAGGTGTCCAGTCATGCACACACAGTGTGTACCAACTCTTTAGAAAAGGTAGACATGAAATGAGACCCACACGTGTAAACACACACACACACACACACACACACACACACACACACGATCAACCCAACACTAAAATTGCCATGTCACTGTCAGTAACACAAATATTATTACGATAAATAGTGTATATATTTATTTATTTGTTTTAAATGTGGGCGGAGCAGCAGGTTGTGTCGCAGTCACACAGCTCCAGGGACCTGGAGGTTGTGGGTTCAATTCCCGCTCCGGGTGACTGTCTGTGAGGAGTGTGGTGTGTTCTCTCTGTGTCTGCGTGGGTTTCCTCCGGGTGACTGTCTGTGAGGAGTGTGGTGTGTTCTCTCTGTGTCTGCGTGGGTTTCCTCCGGGTGACTGTCTGTGAGGAGTGTGGTGTGTTCTCCCTGTGTCTGCGTGGGTTTCCTCCAGGTGACTGTCTGTGAGGAGTGTGGTGTGTTCTCCCTGTGTTTGCGTGGGTTTCCTCCGGGTGACTGTCTGTGAGGAGTGTGGTGTGTTCTCTCTGTGTCTGCGTGGGTTTCCTCCGGGTGACTGTCTGTGAGGAGTGTGGTGTGTTCTCCCTGTGTCTGCGTGGGTTTCCTCCAGGTGACTGTCTGTGAGGAGTGTGGTGTGTTGTCCCTGTGTCTGTGTGGGTTTCCTCCGGGTGACTGTCTGTGAGGAGTGTGGTGTGTTCTCTCTGTGTCTGTGTGGGTTTCCTCCGGGTGCTCCAGTTTCCTCCCACAGTCCAAAAACACACGTTGGTAGGTGGATTGGCGACTCAAAAGTGTCCGTAGGTGTGAGTGTGTGAGTGAATGTGTGAGTGTCTGTGTTGCCCTGTGAAGGACTGGCGCCCCCTCCAGGGTGTATTCCTGCCTTGCACCTAATGATTCCAGATAGGCCTGGACCCACTGCGACCCTGAACTGGATAAGAGTTACAGATAATGAATGAATGAATGATTGAATGAATGAATGTTTTAAATGTAAAAAATTGCATATAAAATCTTTGCAGGTATTAGCTGGTCACAGGTGTATTATATTTAATTAAACAGTACCAACAAATATTCTAAGCAGAACATGGAATCTACTTTTCTCTTGGTCTCACTAAGAAGAGTCTTAACAATGAAACCTCTGGTTTATTATGTGACATTGAACTTCCTCTTCCTTTAGCCATGTGCAAATATGTCGTGATCACAGGGTTACAGCATGGACATTGTGGGACACTAGATCCAGAACTAATATCATCATCATCACCATCAGTATGTGACTTCATTAAAGCTGAGAAAAGGAAATAGACTCAAAAGAAGAATACCTACATTAGCGCCCTGAGAAGTGGACGTTAGCAAATGAGACTGTGAGAAGCAGAAAATGTAATCAGCTTCTAACCCTGCGTTCACACCGGCAGCGATGCGGAGCGTCAAAGCGGGCAGACATCGTTCATTCTCAGCATTTTCATTTTCAACTTTATGCAAATCAGGAGTGAAGCCATGTGGCAATTACCCCCGGGCGAGTCGAGTTGGGTGGTGCCTGCTATTTCTCAGCTACTCCACTATGACACTTTCATTCAAGTTACTGAATGAATTAAAAGCGACTATTCTTACTGTGGGCGGCATGGTGGCTCAGCAGGTAGGTGTCGCAGTCACACAACTCCAGGGACCTGGAAGTTGTGGGTTCAAGTCCCGCTCCGGGTGACTGTATGTGAGGAGTGTGGTGTGTTCTCCCTGAGTCTGCGTGGGTTTCCTCCGGGTGACTGTCTGTGAGGAGTGTGGTGTGTTCTCCCTGAGTCTGCGTGGGTTTCCTCCGGGTGACTGTCTGTGAGGAGTGTGGTGTGTTCTCCCTGAGTCTGCGTGGGTTTCCTCCGGGTGACTGTCTGTGAGGAGTGTGGTGTGTTCTCCCTGTGTCTGCGTGGGTTTCCTCCGGGTGACTGTCTGTGAGGAGTGTGGTGTGTTCTCCCTGTGCCTGTGTGGGTTTCCTCCGGGTGACTGTCTGTGAGGAGTGTGGTATGTTCTCCCTGTGCCTGCGTGGGTTTCCTCCGAGTGACTGTCTGTGAAGAGTGTGGTGTGTTCTCCCTGTGTCTGTGTGGGTTTCCTCCTGGTGACTGTGAGGAGTGTGGTGTGTTCTCCCTGTGTCTGCGTGGGTTTCCTCCGGGTGACTGTCTGTGAGGAGTGTGGTGTGTTCTCCCTGTGTCTGTGTGGGTTTCCTCCTGGTGACTGTGAGGAGTGTGGTGTGTTCTCCCTGTGTCTGTGTGGGTTTCCTCCGGGTGACTGTCTGTGAGGAGTGTGGTGTGTTCTTCCTGTGTCTGCATGGGTTTCCTCCGGGTGACTGTCTGTGAGGTGTGTGGTGTGTTCTCCCTGTGCCTGCGTGGGTTTCCTCCGGGTGACTGTCTGTGAGGAGTGTGGTGTGTTCTCCCTGTGTCTGCGTGGGTTTCCTCCGGGTGACTGTCTGTGAGGAGTGTGGTGTGTTCTCCCTGTGTCTGTGTGGGTTTCCTCCGGGTGACTGTCTGTGAGGAGTGTGGTGTGTTCTCCCTGTGTCTGTGTGGGTTTCCTCCGGGTGACTGTCTGTGAGGAGTGTGGTGTGTTCTCCCTGTGTCTGTGTGGGTTTCCTCCGGGTGACTGTCTGTGAGGAGTGTGGTGTGTTCTCCCTGTGTCTGTGTGGGTTTCCTCCGGGTGACTGTCTGTGAGGAGTGTGGTGTGTTCTCCCTGTGTCTGTGTGGGTTTCCTTCAGGTGCTCCGGTTTCCTCGCACAGTCCAAAAACACACGTTGGTAGGTGGATTGGAGACTCAAATGTGTCCATAGGTGTGAGTGTGTGAGTGTGTGTGTGTTGCCCTGCGATGGACTGGTGCCCCCTCCAGGGTGTATTCCCACCCAATGATTCCAGGTAGGCTCTGGACCCTCCTTGACCCAGAACTGTATAAGGGTTTACATGTAAGAGCGAAAAGGTGGAACAACATCCAGTGTCACTCCAGGGGCCTAGGGTTGTGGGTTCTAACCCTGCCTCAGGTCATTGTGAGGCATATTGTCCCTGTGTCTGTGCAGGTTTCCTCCAGCTGTTCTGGTTTCCTCCTACAGTCCAAACATACATGTTGGTGGGTAGGGCCCATAGATGTGAATGTGTGACCGTGTGAAACCCTGTGATGTCCAGGGTGTGTTCTTGCTTCGCGCCCAATGATTTCAGGTGGGCCGTGGACCCACTGTGGCCCTAAACATGATAAAGTAGTTGCAGAAGATGAATGAATGTTACTGCTGTTTGTAGATCCACATTTTTTCTCTGACAGTGACTGTAGGTACTTTGACTGACCCCTGTAATCATCTCTAATGAACCAGTTGGCCAACCCTACTGAAAATCCCAGAACAAAAGCTTTTGTAAGCAGCAAATACCTGTGTATACATGAGTTTAATGACAAGAAGAATAACACACTCTCTCTCACTCACAGTATAAATATGATTAACCCCTTAGCTGGAAGTACACGCCACGATGAGCTGAAGCCGACCAAGTGACCGCAAAGCTGCTTTCGTCTTTCTTAATTACAGGTCCAAGGCTTCATAACGTGGGCCCCACTCTCATTACCAGCCACACACATTCATACACATAAAAATCAACATAATAACACATCTGATATGTGTGATCTGGCTATATTTCAGAGAGTTTTCTCAGCGGTGTGTGAGGTCACACACAGAATTTACGTCTGTCAGATCTCAGCTTCAAAACACTAGGTGTTTTTCCTTGAATTTATTTCTTGAATCTTGTCAGAACTGAGCCAAATTTGGAGCAATTTCAGACGAGATGGAAGTGAATGCTTTCACTATTTAACTGTTCTGCGGGACTTCATGATATGGGAAGAAAATGCCATGTTGTTGGAGATCTGATTGATTGGAGCTCCGGGTGACTGTCTGCGAGGAGTGTGGTGTGTTCTCCCTGTGTCTGTGTGGGTTTCCTCCGGGTGACTGTCTGTGAGGAGTTGGTGTGTTCTCCCTGTGTCTGTGTGGGTTTTCTCCAGGTGACTGTCTGTGAGGAGCGTGGTGAGTTCTCCCTGTGCCTGCGTGGGTTTCCTCCGGGTGACTGTCTGTGAGGAGTGTGGTGTGTTCTCCCTGTGTCTGCGTGGGTTTCCTCCGGGTGACTGTCTGTGAGGAGTGTGGTGTGTTCTCCCTGTGCCTGCGTGGGTTTCCTCCGGGTGACTGTCTGTGAGGAGTGTGGTGTGTTCTCCCTGTGTCTGCGTGGGTTTCCTCCGGGTGACTGTCTGTGAGGAGTGTGGTGTGTTCTCCCTGTGTCTGCGTGGGTTTCCTCCGAGTGACTGTCTGTGAGGAGTGTGGTGAGTTCTCCCTGTGCCTGCGTGGGTTTCCTCCGGGTGACTGTCTGTGAGGAGTGTGGTGTGTTCTCCCTGTGTCTGCGTGAGTTTCCTCCGAGTGACTGTCTGTGAGGAGTGTGGTGAGTTCTCCCTGTGCCTGCGTGGGTTTCCTCCGGGTGACTGTCTGGGAGGAGTGTGGTGTGTTCTCCCTGTGTCTGTGTGGGTTTCCTCCGGGTGACTGTCTGGGAGGAGTGTGGTGTGTTCTCCCTGTGTCTGCGTGGGTTTCCTCCGGGTGACTGTCTGTGAGGAGTGTGGTGTGTTCTCCCTGTGTCTGCGTGGGTTTCCTCCGAGTGACTGTCTGTGAGGAGTGTGGTGAGTTCTCCCTGTGCCTGCGTGGGTTTCCTCCGGGTGACTGTCTGGGAGGAGTGTGGTGTGTTCTCCCTGTGTCTGTGTGGGTTTCCTCCGGGTGACTGTCTGGGAGGAGTGTGGTGTGTTCTCCCTGTGTCTGTGTGGGTTTCCTCCGGGTGACTGTCTGTGAGGAGTGTGGTGTGTTCTCCCTGTGTCTGCGTGGGTTTCCTCCGGGTGACTGTCTGTGAGGAGTGTGGTGTGTTCTCCCTGTGTCTGCGTGGGTTTCCTCTGGGTGCTCCGGTTTCCTCCCACAGTCCAAAAACACACGTTGGTAGGTTGATTGGTAACGTAGGTGTGAGTGTGTGAGTGAATGTGTGAGTGTGTGTTGCCCTGTGAAGGACTGGCGCCCCCTCCAGGGTGTATTCCCGGCCTGCGCCCAATGATTCCAGGTAGACTCTGGACCCATCGCGACCCTGATTTGGATAAGGGTTACAGATAATGGATGGAATATCAATTGGAAATTTCTTAAATTGTGATTAACATTTGAACATCAGCACATTACGTACCTGGAATGAACCAGAATATTTTTGTTGGGTAAACAGCAAAGGCTTTTAGTTGGAACTGGGCTTTTGGTTTTGAGCACTCACCGTTCATCTTTCACCATTTTTCCATATTAAACAAACAGGATCTCAAAAATGAATGCACATATGAAAGAGCAACACATATCTGTCATATGTTGATAATCCTTAGGATTCTGGGTAAATTTATGTTCACTGTGTGAAGCAATGGCAGTGTCGCGTTTATCAAAAAACATTATTTTCCCAGGTTCAGACAGCATTCAGAATCTATTCTGGTCATGATACGCCACATAATGGGCTCTGAAAAACAAGACTGGGAGTAGATTTCATTGACAAAACCATCAGAAAGTCCTCTAACCTTGGTCTGATTTAGTCTCTTCTACTCCAGTGCAGTTCAGTGCTCTCGTGTCTGAAAAAACCCTCGCCTCCTTCCCCGAGGAGATGACTGCAGCAGCTTGGCGGTCTTTGCTGGAATTGAAGGCTAATAATCAGCGCCGTAGCGGGAGGTGAACTCCGCGGGGTTAATTGTCGGTTGCTGATTCCCACCTGCGCATTGAAAGACACTGAGATGGAAGAGATTTTTGTGAGATTCCAGCCAGCCAGAAAGGGAGCTGTCAAGAAGCTCACCTGTAACACTGACTGCACCCGGCACAGGCCTGGAGACGCTTCATCAGCATGAGGAGTAGAACCATAATGACCCATTCTCATAAAGAAACCTTACAATACAAGAACAGCAGCCGCACAATAAGGAGCTCAGATGTTCCACTGTGCTGCATACCGCTTCGATAATGACGTGTGTCCTTTCATGTCGGCAGAATATACCCTCAGTACAGCCTCAGAGATGTCTACAATAACAGTCCCAACGAGAGGTAGTATGTATTTGACTACAAGGCCATTCCTACAATGAGTAGAAAATATAGTTTCAACGTTTGTCCTTTACAATTACAGACTGCGGTCCACCTGTGGCTCTGCATACTTTGTTAGCCCCCTTTGACCCTGTTCATCAGCCTGTGGAGAAGGTGGTGTGTTAGTGTGTGTTGCATTGCTATGAGACTGAGGTTTTTAGAAACCCCTGCGTTCCCTGCTTTGTCTGTGGTTGGGTTCCAGACCTCTGACATTCACCAAATGGTGGTAACAAAGTATGCAGAGCAACCGATGGACTAGAGTCTGTCATTTTAGAACTAAAAAGTGCACCTCTGTGGTCAGTGGAGCTGATAAAATGGGGAGTGTATTCAGAAACAAGGAGGTCATTGTAATATTACAGCAGATCAGTGCTTTAACCCTTTAACTCTTAGCAGAAAGTCTTTTTACTTGTTGTGGTCAGGTCAAGGAAAAGAACGCTTGAGAAAGCTTTAGATCACCAGACTCAAGGCTGAGTGTCAGCTGGAGAGGTATAACGCATCCCCGCAATGGACTGTGGAGCAGTTGCATTCTCTGGAGTTACGAGAGGACTCTGGAATGGCGTCTATGGTCCAGAACTAATCCTGACCTCACTGCTCTCATGGTTGAATGGCATCATTCTTTACAGCAATGTTCCAAGTTTAAGTCTAACGCCGTCCCAGGGGAGTCGAAGTCGGTGTTACTGCTGGTACGAAGAGTTTCACGTCTTTTGTGAAGTGTCAGGCCCACAGTGATGATAAGTAACTCGACCGCTGTAAAAAAGAAAATCAGCTGGAAACACCTGACCAAGGTGGGATTGTAGCTCCAGTGCAGCTTAGAAAGTATTGCTTCACTGACTGTTGCATCACACACCTAAACATGCATCTCCCAAAATAGTAACTTTACAGGAGCAAGACAAACCCTTCTAAAGTTTCAGTGGAAGTCAATGTAAAACTGATTTTATTTCAAGTAATTTTGGAGCATTCCTATTGGTCCATTCATAAAGAAACGTACACACGATGTGAAGAACAGCTGCTGTGTTCAAATGATGGCGTAAACTAGAAATGTACACAAACAGAGATACATGTTTTTAATTGGATGCTAATGGTATATAAAATGTATATTTATTTTTGCATGTGTGTGTGTGTGAAGCCTTTAATCATCTGTGTTTTGAATACTCAGAGGAATGTTAAAGAGTTAGCTGTGTCTGATGAGGCTGCTTTATGAACCTGCTGTGTGTTTACTTTGCTGCTTTATGTGAAAGTATTATGTGTGCTGTAATTAAGTCCATTTAATGTTGCCTTGTAGCTTTCTTTTTATTTTTTTGGTGAAGTGTGAAGCAAGAAAAAAGAAATAGAAAAAAAGGAGCATGATTTTTCTGGATTCAAATGTGAACATCATTTTCTCATGAATATGATGTACACATTCCATTAAATTAATTAGCGCTGAAGTAAAAGTTGAAATATTCCACCACTTTTCCCACAGTGCAACACAGTTCTGGGTCTTAATGAAACGTCTGTGACTTGCTGGGAACAAACACCACAGCACTGTTTGCCCTCTGTCTAAACAGCCCTGTTCAGAGCGGCTGCTTTCAGCGCCTGGTCCTTTAAATGATAATGAGCCGCTCGCTGTTCACCCCGACCCCGAGCGCACAGCAGTGAGGAGCGAGGAGCAGAAGCTCTGGTTTTTAGCTGTTTTCACTCGGTTTTTGTCTTCTCTGTTCTTGTTTAAGGGCGGCACGGTGGTGCAGCAGGTAGGTGTCGCAGTCACACAGCTCCAGGGACCTGGAGGTTTGTATGTTCATTTCCCGCTCCGGGTGACTGTCTGTGAGGAGTGTGGTGTGTTCTCCCTGTGTCTGCGTGGGTTTCCTCCGGGTGACTGTCTGTGAGGAGTATGGTGTGTTCTCCCCGTGTCTGCGTGGGTTTCCTCCGGGTGACTGTCTGTGAGGAGTGTGGTGTGTTCTCCCTGTGTCTGCGTGGGTTTCCTCCGGGTGACTGTCTGTGAGGAGTGTGGTGTGTTCTCCCTGTGTCTGCGTGGGTTTCCTCTGGGTGCTCCGGTTTCCTCCCACAGTCCAAAAAACACACGTTGGTAGGTGGATTGGCGACACGAAAGTGTCCGTAGGTGTGAGTGTGTGAGTGAATGTGTGAGTGTGTGTGTTGCCCTGTGAAGGACTAGCGCCCCCTCCAGGGTGTGTTCCTGCCTTGCGCCCAATGATTCCAGGTAGGCTCTGGACCCACCGCGACCCTGAACTGGATAAAGGTTACAGATAATGAAAGAATGAATGAATGTTCTTGTTTAACCAGTTATATTTCATTCATCCTTGCCTCGCCTTTGCGCCGTCATGTAAACGTGTGTCCAGCGTTGTGATTGGAGAGACACAGACGAGGAGGCGGGGCATTTCTAAAACCTCTGCACTCGACTTGAGAGGGAGCACAAAATCAGAACAATTTGTTTTATCCCATGTTTGCAGACCACAAAAAACTGACTGGGTTGTTTCACAGTGTGTCGGTTGGTGGGCTCAAGATCCCCAAATGTGCACATGCACTGAACAAGTGATCTTTTTTATAATATGTGCCTTGAAACTCAAGGAAAAACAAGCCTGAGCTGACCTGCTGTACTCTGCAAAAATAAGAGATCACCTAATATTTATTTCAGTTCCACTCAAATCTGCGGTTGAGAACAAGCTGTTCTGTCTTAAGTGTCGGGAGGAAAGGCAGAAAGCATATTCAGCAGAGCATAGAAAACAAAGCCTGGAAGATAAACACAGCACAACTTCTGTCATTATCTTGAGTGCAATCTTCTCACCGTTCTTTAGGACCTTCCCTCATTTCTCCAGAAGACAGCAAAACATCTCCAAAGTTCAGTCTTGGCCTGGGTTCACACCAGCCTTCATATCATGAACAGTCGCTCATCGTGCATCACTTTCTGAACTAGTGCTGACATTTGCTTGCAAAGCATTCACTGATGCAGAATAGTGTGTGAGTGACAGGGTGAGCGTGTGACTTTGTCCATTGATTTGAGTGTGTGAGCGGCCAGGCGAGTGTGTGTAAAGCCCTGTGATGGACTGGTGCCCTGCCTCAGATAGTTTTGCACAGCATCTACTAACGTGTATTTGGATAGTGGATGAAACCCAGAGGAAACCCAAACAGACATTGTGAGAACACACCACACAGACAGTGACCTGTGCACTGATGGTTTAAACGGCCCTGATACATCAGCCCCCACCACATTCGTGTTTGTAAAGGGAAGAGATCTCAATAGAATAAAAGGTATTATTGTACACATGTGAATATAATTAAATATTAAATTTGAATGGGCTGTTGTTATGGAGATCTGGGGAGCTGCAAGAGCTGGGACAAACTAATGTGTCTTGTACAAAGCATGAAAATGACCTTGTTCCTACACGCATTATCCATTATATAAGCTCCACTCACCACATAGGCACCCTTTGTATTTCTACATCTGTAGATCTCCATCCACTCAGAGCAGGTGTGATGTGGTGGTAGATCAGTCTCAGCGCTGCAGTGACACTGACATGGTGGTGGTGTGTTAGTGTGTGCTGTGCTGGTGTAGAGTGGATCAGACACAGCAGTGCTGCTGGAGTTTTCAACACTATGTCCTCGTTGGTCCACCTTGTAGATGTAAAGTCAGAGACAGTAGCTCATCTGTCGCTGCAGTTTAATCATCCTCCAGTCCTTCATCAGTAGAAATGGGACGCTGCCCACAGGACACTGTTAGTTGTATATTTTTGGTCGGTGGACTATTCTCAGTCCAGCAGTGTCACAGAAGGGATTACACTTCCAGCAGCACTGCTGTGTCTGATCCACTCGTACCAGCACAGCACCACCACCACGGCCATCAGCACCGAGAATGTTCCTCTGCCCAGGGAATAACAAAGTATGCAGAGCCACAGATGGACTACAGTCTACTGCACCAGTACGGTCAGAGAGTGGACACAAGGAGGTGGCTTTAATGTTATGGCGGATGTGTGCTGAACCATTCTCACTGTGAATGATTAGACCTCTTAATAAAAATGAAATTTACTGTCAGCCTTTAGTCAAATCACATTTCATTATTGATTTCAAAATTATATTCTTTCCATGGAGTAGGGAGCGGCCTGGTCCACTTTAACCGGAAATAACGGCCCGGGGGCGTTGATACGACAGCTGCTGAGTGGACAGACTTTCTCCATAAGGACTTTGGCATAGAGTCCTCTGTAAGGGGAATAAAAACATACAAAAAAAAACCATCCTCACGGTTTGGGTCTTCACACTGAAATGCACAGTTCTTTAGACTTTTCACTGAGACCCTGTGTGTTAAGGGTGTAATTAAGAGCAGTAGATAATACCGTGATCCTCTTGAATAGCAGCTTTAACTGAATAATGTCTTACTGCAGAGTAATATCAACCACTAAACAGTGAATCAATCCTTGGGAGGTTTTTTTTTTTTTTACCTCCAAGAAGTTGATAAAGCCTCGGATAATATATTGCTATCATAAGAATCAGCAATTGAAGTTAAATGAATGTATAAAAATTAAATAAAAGTATTAAATTAAAACCTATGAAAGGCACAGTGAAGTGAGCGCATGGTAAAACAATTTAAAATGAACGTGAAGATGGAACAAAATGTAATTAAATGGGAAAAATATATATTTATATTATAGATAATAATAAAAAGACAAAAAAAGAAAAAGCATAAACTTAATACAGTGTTAAAATGACTATAATTACCTTAGAGAAAGGCAGATTTAAATAGAAATGCTTTAAGATTATTTTTATGAACAAAATTAACTATAAAACTAGATCAATTTAAAGTTAAGTTTACTGTCGTTACACAGTGGTACAATGTGAACTGGTAAACACACACACACACACACACACATCAACACAAACTAGTGATTAAGAGGAGTGTACACACACACACACACATGGGCAGCCATCTCAGCACCCATTAGAACTTGGGGATTAAGGGCACTTCAGCTGTGAATGTTCCGTAACCCTAACCCTGTTCCTTCACTTGCCCTGTGGTAATCTCTGCTGATCCTGAGTGTGTTTCTGAGGATACTCAGCTTCTGCTTGACTCTGAGGCCCTGTTCATGTGGATCCACTTATTTTTAAGAATGGAGATTTTCCTCTCTCCGTTTTTGAAGAAATCCCCATTCATTCATTAATTATCTGTAACCCTTATCCAGTTCAGGGTCGCGGGGGGTCCAGAGCCTACCTGGAGTCATTGGGCACAAGGCGGGAATACACCCTGGAGGGGGCGCCAGTCCTTCACAGGGCAACACACACTCACACATTCACTCACACATTCACACCTACGGACACTTTTGAGTTGCCAATCCATCTACCAACGTGTGTTTTTGGACTGTGGGAGAAACTGTAGCACCCAGAGGAAACCAACGCAGACACAGGGAGAACACACCACACTCCTCACAGACAGTCACCTGGAGGAAACCCACACAGACACAGGGAGAACACACCACACTCCTCACAGACAGTCACCTGGAGGAAACCCACACAGACACAGGGAGAACACACCACACTCCTCACAGACAGTCACCCGGAGGAAACCCACGCAGACACAGAGAGAACACACCACACTCCTCACAGACAGTCACCCGGAGGAAACCCACGCAGACACAGGGAGAACACACCACACTCCTCACAGACAGTCACCTGGAGGAAACCCACGCAGACACAGAGAGAACACACCACACTCCTCACAGACAGTCACCTGGAGGAAACCCACACAGACACAGGGAGAACACACCACACTCCTCACAGACAGTCACCCGGAGGAAACCCACGCAGACACAGGGAGAACACACCACACTCCTCACAGACAGTCACCTGGAGGAAACCCACGCAGACACAGGGAGAACACACCACACTCCTCACAGACAGTCACCCGGAGGAAACCCACGCAGACACAGGGAGAACACACCACACTCCTCACATACAGTCACCCGGAGCGGGAATCGAACCCACAACCTCCAGGCCGCTGGAGCTGTGTAGAAATCCCCATCCACATCCATAATTATTACAATAATTGTTACAAACTTCAAACCAGTAAGTTGAGAAACAATGGAATAATGGAATAATTGGCTGCCCAGTGTTGTCCAATCATTGTGGCCAATGTATAACTTTAAAATCTAAGCTTGTTAAATGGAGTCCACGTTCCCTGTGGTGTGTGAAGATGCCCAGCTTCTGCTGTACCCTGTACCTTCCAGCAGCAAGTGAAGAATCACTTTCAGAAAATTCCTGAAGGCAGCACGAATATCCGACGTGTGCAAATCAGAAAGCTTCATCAGTCACATGTGAAACCAACCTTCAAACCACGCTCCCCCCACACCCCAAACCCCACCCCCCACAGCCGGGAGATGAAATGGAATAATTGGCTGTTGACTCTCGTTAGATCATTCCTCGTGGGCATCTTTCCTTATGTTTATGTGAGATTTTCTGTACCATGCGCTTTAACATCCCCCTGTGATGCAGATATTCTGTTCTTATTCTGTCCACTTTGCTCACGCTGTATATGGCTAATGACCCATCAATCATTACAAAGTCAAAGCTGGTCGGATTCGGCTGGGAGTTGTTCCCGGAATACAGAGTAAAATGAAACCCCAAAAAAAAAAAATAAATAAATGAGCTAATGACTCTAGGGCTGTCTGCTTTAGAAAGATCAGGAAACATATCCATTATGTACCACATTTTATATGTTACTTGGATGTTGCCCCACCCAAATCCACCCTGTGTAGTTTATAATAAAGAAATCAGCTGCAATACTGCATCTTAGTTTAGTCACGTACTTCAGTAACTTCACAGCTTGTGTAAACTAGGCTTCCAGTTTGAAGAATACAAATACTACATCTTTAAAAACAGCCCATATTTACATCACCATTCCCCCTCATACCAAAGGCACTCAATCAGTCAAGGCTTGTCTGGGGCTTTTTTAGTCTTACACAGGCACTAATAAAACAGAGACTAATAAAACACACCTAAATATTTGTATACACCCCTTATAACATCAGCATACATAATTCAGTTCTTTTTACAGACATCTATCAACTCCACACACACTTTGTACCATCCTCAGAGAGAAGCTTTAGCCAACAGAATGAAAAGCACCCAGCAGTGAGAGCAGTCCCACGCAAGCTTAAGATCACCATCCCTATTGCCAAGTGTAGGCTGGAGGGGTATATAAAGCCCCCCGAAATTTGGCTGTGAAGCACTGGAACTGTTCACCAAAACGCTGGAGCTTCATCTAACACCGTTCAGCTGAATTGGGATGGTGTTTGTAATCCAGAACTAATCATGCAACATCAGTACCCAAGCTCAGTAAGTGTTCATGCAGTTGAATGCCATCAAATCCTCACCGAAATGTTCCAACATCTAGTCCCAAGCACTCCATTAAGAGCAGAAGCTGCTACTGCAAGAGAGGGAATTGGTTCCTTACTAATTCCCTTAACTGCAGGAGAAATAATGAATGAGCAGCTGTCCACAAACTTACATACACCTTTCTTTTAAAAGTGGGCATACACCAAAAGAAATACGTGTACGAAATGTGTTTTCACTGGGAAAAACAAGTCTAAAATAATAACAGTAGAGTTACTGTAAAATAAAGCTTTATTTTAAACACAAATAAGCAGTCGTCAGAGTAGAGTATGAAAAACATTGGAAAACAACCTGCTCTCAGTGGAAATCTGGTACATATTTGGATTGATAAAGTGTATATGAAATGTAGTTTTCCCTAGAGACTCTTATCCAGCATGATTATTCATCCTTAAGCCTCACTCCACCCTAAGCCTCACTCCACCCTAAGCCTAACCCTAACCCCAAGCCCATTCCTATTCCTAAGACTAATTCTAACCAGGGGAGCCGCAAGGGGGTCAAAAGATAGGACGATTCTAAGTTTGGCCTGGCACTGACAGGGGGCCCTTTGAGGGCTATTAATATTATTTTAATTGCATCACCTTGTCTACTGTGAGCGCTACCACTACACAGTTGCTCACTTAAGCTGTCGCTAAGCTTGACCACCAAACAGCAGACTTAATTTAGTTATAAATTGTACACACTTGTTACTTCAGTCCTGGAGGGGGGCCAATCATGTGGCCCAAGATTTCTAGCGGCGCCCCTGATTCGAACACCAACCCTAAGCCTACCCATAATTCTAACCCTAGCCCTAACTGCAACCTTAAATATAACCATAAACTAAACCTGAGCCTAACATTAAGCCAATGTGTAAGCGCCAAAAAAGTCAGGTTTCCCACAACAGTTTACAGCAGTTTAGCGTTTATAAAGTAATGAGCAATCATAATGTAGAATTGTTCAAGAAAATATCTCGCCCACTTCTTTTTGTTATAAAGTCCCTTTGGAATTATGTGTCTTTATCTGTGTTCTGAGCAATTTAGAGACATTGAGCATCAAAGAAATAAGCTGAAGACTTTGTTTTTATAGATTAAGTCTCCAAATATGCACTACACCTCAAAAAAACAGCACAAAAAACGTTAATAACATTTCACATAATAGGAATCCATGAATAACTCCATTGTGGAAAAAAAAAGGAATATGAGCTAGAACCATATAATTTCAAAGGGACAATATATGTACTCATTTCTGCAGATATTGTCTGAAAGACAAATTTAACTGCAGTTCAAAACAAATGAGTCCTCCCTCAACCCCCACCCAACCCCCTGAGTATTTTCTCCAACCCTCCGCAGTGGGTAATTTCAACCCTGCATCTCCCTCAAAAAGTATTTCCATTTCGACCACTGAACTCATGCTGTAATCTGGCTCTTCAGGGTGGATGGAGCAGCACGGTTTAATCCCAAATCAGCTCACACTGCTGCTCACTCCACACAATGGGAACTAGTGAGCTTCCTCAGCACAAACCTTAACAGGGAGATTTTATGAAGACAATCACTTGTTCAGGGCATGTGCACATTAATTAAAGAATCCGGAGCCCACCAACACACACACTGTGAAACAAGATCATACAGCCTGTTTTTGTGAGTTAGCTAGGCTAGAAACCATGGTATAAAATGCCTCACCCCCTCATCCTCATCTCTCCAATCACAGAGAGCACAAAGACGAGGTTAAAGCACTGAATAAAAACAGAAAAGTAAGAGAACTGAGCGAAAACGTAAAAAAAAAATAGAAGTTCTGCTCCTCGCTTTCCACTGCTGTGCACTCAGGGTCGGGGTGAACAGCGAGCGGCTCATTATCATTTAAAGGAACAGCCGTTAAAAGCCGTTCTAAACAGGGCTGTTTATACAAGGGAAGAACGCTGCTCAGAGGTTCCTTGTGGTGTTTTGTCCAAAGCAGCTCACAGTTCATTTGTGAAAATTTGGAGAATGAATCTCTTTTAACAAAACTTCCACTTAATACGCTCGGAAAGACATCAACAGACTTTCTCACAGATGCTCGCCAACACCATTCTTTCAGTTCACCCTCGAGTCCACATCCGCCGCAGTAGCTGTGAGAAAGGAGACCCCAGCTTGGGACCAGGGGCCTGTTGTTTTAAATCCAGTAAGTTAAGGCCATGTGTTGCTATGGTGCTTGCATTTCAAGTGGATTCAATGCATAAGACTTACATAGAACTCTATGAAAATTGCATATATTTACATTGTTTTCCATGTGATTACTGAGGTGTTGGCCATTTAGTGCTTACAACAAAGACGAGAATTTTACTCCTTTAAATAATAACAATGCTGAGCTACACTGAGTGCAGTGGAAGTGGGGCACTGCTGAGTGTCCACTGTACGACTGGACCGTTAAGATTATTGCGTGTAAACACAAGGGGCTTGTATATCTACACATGTAATTATAAGCAACAAGAGCTTAGAATTATACAGGGATTATATAGCAGCTTTTTTTCACCGTAGGTGTCCACTTGTGAGTTGATGGTCCCCAGATACCCACATTCAAGTTGTTTACTGTGATTTTCGAATGTGTTTTCTTTTTCATAACATGTCGCCTTTAGAGCTTTTATTTCTGCAGCTTTTCTATGAAAGAACGCAGAAAATGAAAATGAAACTGCATTGGTTTAATTGGTTTGAAGACGCGGTGTGGTTTAGTGCCGTGTTTGAAAGCCAGAGTTATTTTCATCATATCCTTGGAGCATGTATATGTTCTTACTGAAGGTCCACTCGGTCATGTGCGTGAGGTTTTATTGCTCTGTTAATATCACATCCGTATGTGCTTTGTTTTGTGTGATTAAGACCACAATGGAAGTGAGATTTGGAGCCTTATTATGTGCTAATCCTGGGTGATTGTGTGTGTGCTGGCTGCTCGGCAGTGTTCGGTGTGTTTTAATCAAATGAAAGCAGTCAATCAATCAGTCCATCAATCAGTCAATCAACCATCAGCTTTAGTGCTACAGTGTAAACAAAAGCACTTTGTGAGCAGATGAGGTTTGTGCAGGTTCCCGATTGTTGCCCAAGACTAAGAAAAGGGACGACTGCAACAGGATCTTCAAATATTCATTCATTCATTCATTATCTGAAGTGCTTATCCAGTTCAGGGTTGCGGTGGTTCCAGAGCCTACCTGGAATCATTGGGCGCAAGGCGGGAATACATCCTGGAGGGGGCGCCAGTCCTTCACAGGGCAACACAGATACACATTCAACGCAAACACAGGGAGAACACACCACACTCCTCACAGACAGTCACCCGGAGGAAACCCACGCAGACACGGGGAGAACACACCACACTCCTCACAGACAGTCACCCGGAGGAAACCCATGCAGACACAGGGAGAACACACCACACTCCTCACAGACAGTCACCTGGAGGAAACTCACGCAGACACAGGGAGAACACACCACACTCCTCACAGACAGTCACCCGGAGGAAACCCACGCAGACACGGGGAGAACACACCACACTCCTCACAGACAGTCACCCGGAGGAAACCCATGCAGACACAGGGAGAACACACCACACTCCTCACAGACAGTCACCCGGAGGAAACCCATGCAGACACAGGGAGAACACACCACACTCCTCACAGACAGTCACCCGGAGCTGGAATCGAACCCACAACGAGCATGGATATTACTGAAAAGAGCTCCCCAGATATTTCTAACATTTCTACACTTTGCTTTGTTATAATGTGTAGTCTTTACACTTTAATACTGCTCCTAACTAGTGTTTGAGTTTTAAAGCTGAGAATACTAAACAATCCACAGTTCACACTTAGAACAAGTCGGTTTGAGTACGGTAATGATGGATGCTATTGTCCCACAGTCCAACAGGAATCATAAAGGGAGGAGTTTCACATATCTGAAAACTTTTGGGCTCTGACCCTTTACAGATTATGAATCTAACCACAGCACACACAGACAGTGCACTAAATGTTAGACAGAGGGACATGAAGCTTACATATAATATAAAGGCTTATATGTGACATATAATGCACTATTATGGAGCAGACACCATTATTTATGACATACACTGTGCACTACGCAGTGTGGAGGGAGATCTATGTTAATATTTTGTCTATTAGCTTCACACTTTTTAGGTTAATACACAGTATATACTCAATGGAATCATTGTGTAGTACACAAAAAAAGAAGAGCTACAGAAACAGTGCTGTTATCCGCTAGGGATAACGTTACACAAACCCAACACACTGCTGTTTTCATGCTTGTTATTTCACCAGAAATTCACATGGACATCCAATAATATTCTGTACACACCGTTAAAACTGCCAGTTATAATTTGGACACACTGTACGAACCCTGGGAAAGGTCTTTTAGTCAGATTTGTACAAAATGACCTTGAGACCAGGCTGACCACTGAGTGTCCACGCCGAGTAAGTAACAAGTGCTTGTCACTGTCCACTACAGCTCAAGATTAACATTGTAAGTACTTGGTATTCATGTGGTCACTGCTGAACTCAAAGGCGTGTCCACACTGAGTCTCGGAAAGGAAGGAATATAGTTTATTTTTGTTGTTGTTGTTGTTGTTGGTCAGATTGTCACCATTTACATATAACTGGAAAAAAGGCACCTACTGGTCCACTGTAAACAGCTGGACTCATGCTGGGTCACTTTAGGTCTCCTATCTGTGTCCAGTTTCGTGCAGCTCTATGCAAATCAGGCTTGAAGAGTGTAAACAAAGCGCATGACTTTAACTATGAGCAGAAAGGGCTTGGGCTTGTCCCCCGTTGCTCTCCAGGTCAGTGTCCACTGTGAGTAAAGAGTCCTCCTGTTGGTCATGAGTGACTAGTCTGCAGTACTTGACCCTGTTGATTTTGTTGATGGTTAAAGTGGCCGTCGCTGGTCCATAAAGAAAGTACTGGACACTGTTTCTCCAAGGATCTAGGCTCCAGTTTGTCCCTGTACTTATGGAACCAGCCTTTATTATTGGCTGAGCAGTCCACACTGTTTTGGATTTTAGCTACATTCTGTTTGTGTAATTTAATCACCACTCTATTAAATAAACACAATCAATCAGTTAATTAATCATCATCAATCATCCATCAGTCAGTCCGTCGTGTTTGTACACTGTGAACAGACGGAGCGCGTGCCGTGTATGAGCTTGCCCACTCTGACTGAGGGGCTCTGCTGCCGCTCGTGAGCGAGGAGACTATACAGTGCATCAGCAGGGGCACAGTCGCGTGCACGGATTGATGATTGATGCGTGCCTAGTTTCGGTGCGCGAGGAGCTCGTCTGTGTGTGTGGGGGAGTGAGGGGGAGGAGTTACATACACACTCTCAGAGCTTCTTTCTCTCCCTCTCTCTTCCTCCCAGATTTTCTCTCTCTCTCTTTCTCTCTCTCTCTCTCTCTCTCTCTCTCTCTCTCTCTCTCTCGCACACACACACACACACACACACACACACACACACACACACACACAAAGAGATTCTCTCTCTCTCTCTCTCTCCTCCCTCCCTCACTCTCTCTCTCTCTCTCTCTCTCTCTCACTCTCTCTCCTCTCTCTATCTCTCCTCCTCTCTCTCTCTCTCTCTCTCTCTCTCTCTCTCTCTCTCTATCTATCTATCTATCTTTCTCTTTTTACCTTACTCTCCCTTTCACTGCTTCTCTCTCTCTCTCTCTCTCTCTCTCTCTCTCTCTCTCCCAGATTCTCTCTCTCTCTCTCTCTCTCTCTCTCTCTCTCTCTCTCTCTCTCTCTCTCTCTCTCTCGCTAGCTCGCGCTCCCTCTCTCGCACAAACGCGCGAGGATGCAGCCTCGAGTGCGCGCGGCGAGATGGCAGCTCCCTTTGAACTAATATTAATTGCTAATAATAACAACAGCAGTCGCCACCGTGACGTAACAGCCAATTAGTTGCAACTTTGTTTGATCTTCTTTTGTCGGCACGCTTTGTTCTTGTTCCTGTTGTTCTTTGTTGTTATTATTTTTCTTTCTTTACCGGTTGATCGCCATGGTCCGCGGCGCGTGCGGGACCGGACCGGGTTCGTCAGCAGCAGCAGCGGCAGGAGCGCGCCGGCGGGAGCGCGCGGATGGAGGCGAGCTTCACACGTAGGCTGCAAACGAAACAGCGTCGCGAGACATAGAAAATAAAGAAGATAAACAAATATACCAACAAATAAAGAGCGAGCGACGCCGCGCGAGAGCAGTGTGACCAGCAGTGACCGGGCCAGCGCGGGACCCAGGCTTGGAGAATGGGTGAGTGGAGAAGCTTGATTTTTGCTCGCGCGCATAAGTTACGGGGGAGAGAGAGAGAGGCAGCGGTCAGGAACGGCCAGGAACGGCCAGCTACGCATTTGCATATAAAGAAAATAAAGAGGAGAGAGAGAAAGACAGAGGGGCTCGTGCGTCCTCGGGCATGGCGCAATCACTGCGTTTCTGTCCCGGAGCCTGGGAGGAGGACAGCCGCGCTCGAGCTCAGTGTGGGAGGACACATTTTTATGTCCCTGTCCATGACTCTGCTTTCCCCATTTCCACTAATCTTTATAGGAATGAATTACAATGCTAGAACGATATCTAGAACCCTTCCAACTCCTTCCAGAACTCATAAACAGCTCTTGTAGCGTCCAATGTCTACTCTGTAATCTCCATAGACTATAATGTGACGCTCCGGAGCAGCTGCACATGAGACTGATGCCACCATGCCCGTGCCATGCATCAGCAAGAGGCTTTTTAAAAGGACACACACACACACACACACACACACACACACACACACAAAACACTGGAGGGAGGGAGGGGGGGCTTTAGGGTGAGATGGACTGGTGTCCATCCACTATCCGTACCTGCACACACAGCAATATTTTACCTTTCATTCCAGGAGAACCCTTAATCGAGCGTCCACAAACATTTGGCCATGACGTGCACTAGACCTTAGGGGGTTTTAAGGGTTCTAAACTTCCTCTGTGGAAGTAAATCCTACAGTAATATCCAGAACCATGAGCCCTCGAAAATTAAACAGGAGCAGGTTCTTCAAGGATTCTTCATTATTATAGGTACAGGTTCTCTTTAAAACTATGGGTTCTTTGCATGGGCACATGGTTCTTCAGATGGATGGAGTGAATATGTTGTATGGTTCTATTTGGCACTTTGTACCTACAGCACCTTCAAAGGTTCTTCTCCTGTTTTCATCTCCAGCTTTTTGTTTTTGAGACTCTCTACCACTGCAGAAACTGCACTATGACACTTTGGAGGATGGTAGGAAACCACACCATCTCCCTCCACCTCCCCATTGAGTTCTGTACAGTGCTGTAAACATGGATTACACTAGGAGTAGCCGCTGAAGCATAAAACCCCAAATCTTACCTAGTGTTCCTTTAAGAAGCATGTCCTTAACTAAAGAACATTTGAGGAACCAATTGATGATGGAATAATGAACATTTGCAAAATATGGGTTCTCCTCATAGGAGCTTTACAGCCGTTCTGCTGCTGT
>NC_089817.1:5270539-5316615 GCF_029633855.1 Hoplias malabaricus
TGATGTACTTTAGAGATGTAGAGGGAATGACATCTTAAAAATGATGGTCCCATAGATAAGCCACTTTTGGTGGATGGTTCTTCAAGGGACTATTTTAGTAAATGCAATGTGTGAGTGGCAAAAAAAATCCTTTTCAAAGTTCAGAGAACCTCTGTATGAGGTAAAGGTCAGTCCTTAATCCCCATACAGCCGTAGGTAGTGGTGGTAGGTGGCGGGTTGGTGGAAATATGGTGGGCTGAGGTTTTTACACCTTAGAGTCTTAAAAATAAAGGTGCCAGAAAGGGCTCTTTGGAGCAGTGCCATCACAAACCATTCCTGGCTTCCTCAAGGATATTTTAGTGGAGGGTTCTTAAAGAACTGTATTTAAAGAGATACTTTAGCTCAGAACTAGGTTCTGTACCAGTTGAATACTTTACACAAATTCTACACTTTTTTCACAAGTGAACACAGCATGCCTTGGTCAAAACACCACAAGGATCAAACCCCACAGCAGCATTCCCCCGCTGTCTAAACAGCCCTGTTCACTGTTCACCTTTGACCGAGCACACAGCAGTGAGGAGTGAGAAGCAGAAGCTCTGCATTTTGGCTGTTTTCGCTCTGTTGTCTTTTTCTCCGCGCTCGTTTAGCCTCGACATAAACATCCAGCGCTGTGATTGGAGAAACACAAATTAGAGGGCGGGTAATCCTCTCTTTACAGAGGTTAACTCTTCAGTTATGTTTCAGCCTGAAGCTCTGCAGTGGACCTTTGTTCTGTAGAGTGGCTGCAGAGTGTGTTTGTGATTCAGAGCCATCAAACCCTTACAACAATGATCCTACAGAGTCTAAAGTGTCTTTCCCAGAAGAGTGGAACCTGTCGGATGAATTCTGAATGGATAGTGGAGTCTATAGTGCAGCTGGGAGTGTGGAATGGTAAACGTTTGTTTGCAAGTATGTAGCTCTAAGTCCATGCTGTGAAACTCTCAGTCGAAGCTAACACATGCCTCCAATATAAATGATCTTGAAGACATTGATTAGTGAGATGTGATGTGGCAGATAAGGAGTCTAAACAGACTGCTGGGAAATTTCTCCTGGAGCTGGGCTGGAGATACAGAAGCTGATTTGGAGTAATTAGGTGCTGTCTCCTTCTCTAAACCCTGCACTGAAGTGACAGCCTTAGGAAGCCAGAGTTCCGCTATCACTGTACTATCATTATCTCTAATGCAAAGCCCCTACTACTCCTTACGCAACGTTGTGAAACTGGATATTTCATTATGGCTTTTAAAAAGCTGTCCAGCTTCTGTGAGGTCATTTTAATTGGAAAAGACTCATAGAGAAAAGGGTGGCGTGGTGGCGCTGCAGTTAGCGTCGCTGCCACACTGCTCCAGTTTCTTGAGGTCTTGGGCTCGATCCCCACCTGAGCGTGGTGTGTTCACCCTGTGTCTGTGTGGGTTTCCTCTGGGTGCTCCAGTTTCCTCCCACGTGAACACACATGGGTGAGTCGGTAGGTGGAAAAGAAGCACATAGCCAGGAGTGAGTGGGTGAGTGTGTGAAACAGGTGTGAATGTGTTAGTGACCGGGTGAGTATCTGTAATGGTCCACAGGTATGAGTGTGTTAGGAAGTGGGAGAGTGTATGACATTGTTTACAGGTGTAAGTAAGCGAGTGAGTGACTGGGTGAGGGTGTTAAACTGTCTACAGGTGAGAGTGAGTGGCTGGGTGAGTGACAGGGTTAGGTGTGAGTGTATGGGTGAATGGGTGGATGCATGGATGGAGAGATGGATCGATGGATAGATGGAGAGATGACAGAGAGATTTATGGATGGATGAATGGATGAAGAGATGACAGACAGATTGATGGAAGGATGGACAGAGAGATGGATGGATGGATGGATGGATGGATGAAGAGATGACAGACAGATTGATGGAAGGATGGACAGAGAGATGGATGGATGGATGGATGGATGGATGGACAGAGAGATTGATGGACAATGGAGAGATGAATGGACAGAGATTGATGGAAGGATGGACAGAGAGATTAATGGATGGATGGATGGAGAGATTGATGGAAGGATGGACAGAGAGATTAATGGATGGATGGATGGATGGATAAACAGATGGAGGGATGGAGGGTTAAATGGATGGACTGAGGGATGGAGGGATGGATGGACAGAGAGATGGATGGATGGATGGATGGATGGATGGATGGATGAAGAGATGACAGACAGATTGATGGAAGGATGGACAGAGAGATGGATGGATGGATGGATGGATGGATGGACAGAGAGATTGATGGACAATGGAGAGATGAATGGACAGAGATTGATGGAAGGATGGACAGAGAGATTAATGGATGGATGGATGGAGAGATTGATGGAAGGATGGACAGAGAGATTAATGGATGGATGGATGGATGGATAAACAGATGGAGGGATGGAGGGTTAAATGGATGGACTGAGGGATGGAGGGATGGATGGACAGAGAGATGGATGGATGGATGGATGGATGGATGGATGGATGGATGGATGGACAAAGAGATTTATTATTGGATGGATGGATGGATGGATTAACCAATGGAGGGTTGGATGGACGGACTGAGGGATGGAGGGATGGATGGACAGAGAGATGGATGGATGGATGGATGGATGGGTGGACAAAGACATTGATTGATGGATGGACAGAGAGAATGATGGACAACAGAGAGATGGATGGACAGAGGGATGGATGGATGGATGGACAAGGAGATTAATTGATGGACGATGGATGGATGGATGGATAAACAGATGGAGGGATGGAGGGTTGGATGGACGGAGTGAGGGATGGAGAGATGGATGGACAGAGGGATGGACAGAGGGTTGGATGGATGGATGGATAAACAGACTGAGGGATGGAGGGATGGATGGAAGAGAAACCGCTCTAGTGTTAGTAATCAGGGCTGGTATTTGACGCCCAGTATTTTGCTCTTCTGCTGTTGGGAAACTAAAACATTAACAGCTTTAGTTTTGTGTTAGTGTTGAGTTCTGCATGAAACTTCCACCTTACTCCCATCATTTCTTCTGAATAGCATAAGAAACTTTGGCAGTTGCATCACTTTCAGCACAATGCATTTCACCTACAGTTAATATGAAAAATAATGAATATTTTTATATAATGCAGCACAAATTCCTCCTGCATTCCACACTCCAGTCCGATAAGCAGCAGTGCTGATGGAAATAGAAAGCTATTTTTATTTGAAAGCCAGCTTTGTATTAGTTCTGGCCTTCACGTAGAGTAAATATGGCCAAAAGTGTGTAGACACTCACTCATCCAAACTTCCTTCTCTAATCCAGGGTATTAGTTCTACTCTTCAAGGAAAGGCTGAAAATTAGTTGTTGGAGGATTTGAATGCATTCTGTCCTGAGATTTTCAGTGACGTCTGGTACTGGACTTGCATGATTAGTTCTGGAACAAGAACAACATCACTCCAACTAGGTTATTGCATGGAGGTCCATCACTTACAAATAGGATGTTCCAGCCACTAGAGGGATTTGTATCCCTCCAGTGCATGCTTGGCATTGGGCATGGTGAAGTGTCTCATTGTGTTCTCCCTGTGTCCGTGTGGGTTTCCTCTGATTGACTGTCTGTGAGGAGTGTGGTGTGTTCTCCCTGTGTCCGCTTGGGTTTCCTCCGGGTGACTGTCTGTGAGGAGTGTGGTGTGTTCTCCCTGTGTCTGCGTGGGTTTCCTCTGCGTGACTGTCTGCGAGGAGTGTGGTGTGTTCTCTCTGTGTCCGCGTGGGTTTCCTCTGGGTGACTATCTGTGAGGAGTGTGGTGTGTTCTCCCTGTGTCTGCGTGGGTTTCCTCCGGGTGACTGTCTGTGAGGAGTGTGGTGTGTTCTTCCTGTGTCCGCGTGGGTTTCCTCCGGGTGACTGTCTGTGAGGAGTGTGGTGTGTTCTCCCTGTGTCTGCGTGGGTTTCCTCCGGGTGACTGTCTGTGAGGAGTGTGGTGTGTTCTCCCTGTGTCTGTGTGGGTTTCCTCCGGGTGACTGTCTGTGAGGAGTGTGGTGTGTTCTTCCTGTGTCCGCGTGGGTTTCCTCCGGGTGACTGTCTGTGAGGAGTGTGGTGTGTTCTCCCTGTGTCTGCGTGGGTTTCCTCCGGGTGACTGTCTGTGAGGAGTGTGGTGTGTTCTCCCTGTGTCTGTGTGGGTTTCCTCCGGGTGACTGTCTGTGAGGAGTGTGGTGTGTTCTCCCTGTGTCTGCGTGGGTTTCCTCCGGGTGACTGTCTGTGAGAAGTGTGGTGTGTTCTCCCTGTGTCTGCGTGGGTTTCCTCCGGGTGACTGTCTGTGAGGAGTGTGGTGTGTTCTCCCTGTGTCTGTGTGGGTTTCCTCCAGGTGACTGTCTGTGAGGAGTGTGGTGTGTTCTCCCTGTGTCCGTGTGGGTTTCCTCCGGGTGCTTCGGTTTCCTCCCACAGTCCAAAAAACACACGTTGGTAGGTGGATTGGCGACTCAAAAGTGTCCGTAGGTGTGTGTGTGTGTGTCTGTGTTGCCCTGCGAAGGATTGGTGCCCCCTCCAGGGTGTATTCCTGCCTTGCGCCCAATGATTCCAGGTAGGCTCTGGACCCACCACAACCCTGAACTGGATAAGGGTTACAGATAATGAATGAATTAATGTCTATGCAGCCCTGAAAAACATCAGCTCTGTGTCACATTAAGACAAACTAAATCTGATTAGAGTCACTTCAGCGTGGTAATGTTAGCACACCCTGAGAATTTCTGTAGCATGGTATGCTAAGAGTAGAGTAACAAGGAGGAAGAAAATCAGAGAAGGACGTAATGAAAGGGTTAATTAGAGTGTCGCTCACATTGGTCACATCTCTATCCCTTTCCAGAGACTTCACAAGAAAGATCCCCATGCACACACGGCCTCATGTGGTGCACATGATACATATATAATTGCTTTCTTCATACAGAAATCATCAAAGGAGCATATTTCGTCAGTGGTGCTCGGCCTTATTTACCACAGATCTTCTATCTTTTCTCGTCGGCTGTTGCCGAGAGTCATTAATATCGTTTATTAGACCCGGGTGCATTAGAGAAACTCATCCAAAGGGAGGCCTGCCTTGCTCTGAGCTAAGTGTGCTCTCTGGCTTATCTCTGATTTTACTTTAAGAAAAGCATACATATATTTTTAAAACTGAGATCAAAGCCTGATTATTGTTCTGAGCCATGCTTTAAGACGGATCTCTTATCTAGATTTAGCGCCACTGCTGCGGGATTTAGGCTCGGTCTACGCTCGAGATGGTTGCCCGCTGATGCCGAAGCCGTCGTTTAATTCCTAAATCCGTTTAATTTGCCACAGCGCACTGAAACCTTGATATCTCAATACAACATCATGGAACGGCGTTCCCCTCCGCATGAAGAAAAGAAGCATCAGGCGAACGTTGCTGGAGCGATAGCGGCTAATGGGTCACTGAACAGTGTCATATCCTGAATATCAGAGGAACCGCGTTCTCGGGGCCACGTTCAGATCTGATCTGAGTGGGCAGCAGCAGGGTGGACATGCCTCCGGGCCTCACGGTCATCGGGATTGTTCACTACGCTGAAGTCAAGCAGGGCCTGATTTGACTCACACTGACGCAATACAGTGACTGTGTTCTGATCACTCACACTAGGCTGCGAGAGAAAATATGATACGTTTAGATCACTCCATCGTATCGTATCCAATTACCATGTTAGCACCCCCACTACTGGTGGATCCTTCTCGGTGACACTGAGGGGTTTGAAAACTCCAACAGCACTGCTGTGTCTGATCCACACGTCACTGCATCGCTGAGAACCATCCACCACCCAAACCATACCTGCTCTGTGGGGGTCCTGGGCGCTGAATGACAGGGTGAAAAGGGGCCGACAAATTACGCATGGACAGCATCAGTGTAGAAACAAGGCGGTGGTTTTAATGTTATGGCTGTTTGGTGTAAAGTACCAGGGTAATGATCAGTTGAGCTAAGTGGAATGATGAAATGTGAACCGTATGATGGTTTGAGCTCTGTCAGAGTTTTGTTCTGTGTCTCTGAGCGTGACTGCCAAGCGACGCAGTACAAAAGCCCCACAGACAAGGAGCGGGATACAAAACGGTCTCTCTGCTCTCGCCAAGACAAGACAGCTCTCTGCTCGGCTTCTCTTTTAAAAAGTCCTTAATTGCTGGGTTTTTTCCCCCCATCTTCTGTTCTTACTCACTTGAGAGGGTCTCTCTCTCTTTCTCTCTTTTTAATTCCAGGACATTAAAAAAAAACAGACCTTTTATTATAGTGTGGCATTAATGTTGAATAATTAAGACTGGCCATATTTGCCTGCCTTAAGTGCAATCCTAATTGAACTTTGCAGCACTTCAAATTACCCTCTTTTACCCAGGGAGCAGTAGAAAAACCTGTTCCTGCGCTGCTCCTCCAATTTATTCTTCACCCTGATCACCTTTTTTGCTTTGAATATTTAATCCACCCACTACATCAATGCTTATTTCTATCTCCGTCATACCGCCTTAAATTACACTTCCAACACCCGTCCCTCATTTGACCTCACTCTCCTCCCCGACTGTGTCTTCAGAACCACAATTATGACACACCGTTCCAGGAGAAAAGTGTGGACAGTGATGGCTTTTAAGCGTGCAGGAGGTCCTAGGTTTCAATATTGCAATTTCAGTGGAGCCACATTATTTATGAGCTGTGATGGGAGTCCTGCACGGGTATTATAGCTGTGCATCACGGAGCTCAGCAGCATATTTCACTCTTAAGTGCACTGGCTTACACACACTCGAGCCAGTTTCTCCGGGAATTCAGTGCTGAGTGAAAACGGCGTTAGCAGGAATGGTGAAAATACACAGATAATTAACGTAAGTGTGAGAACAAGCAGGAGACTTTTTTTTTCTGAACACAACAGCACCGTAGGTTTGGAAGCAGACATCACATTTAATTGTTCTCCGAACTTTACCCATAACTTTAGGAGAGGGGTTTAATTAATTCATCCTTTGTCTGTGAGCGCTTATCCAGTTCAGAGTCGTGGTGGGTCCGGAGTGTACCCAGAATCGCTGGGTGCATGGCGGGAACAAAGACTGGAGGGGGCGCCAGTCCTTCACAGGGTGACACACACTCACTCACATCTACGGATATTTTTGAGTCGCCAATCCACCTTCCAATGCGTGTTTTTGTACCGTGGGAGGAAACAGGAGCACCCAGAGGAAACCCACGCGGACACAGGGAGAACACACCACACTCCTCACAGAGAGTCACCCGGAGGAAACCCACGCAGACACAGGGAGAACACACCACACTCCTCACAGACAGTCACCCGGAGGAAACCCACGCAGACACAGGGAGAACACACCACACTCCTCACAGACAGTCACCCGGAGGAAACCCACGCAGACACAGGGAGAACACACCACACTCCTCACAGACAGTCACCCGGAGGAAACTCACACAGACACAGGGAGAACACACCACACTCCTCACAGAGAGTCACGCAGAGGAAACCCACGCAGACACAGGGAGAACACACCACACTCCTCACAGACAGTCACCCGGAGGAAACTCACGCAGACACAGGGAGAACACACCACACTCCTCACAGAGAGTCACCCGGAGGAAACCCACGCAGACACAGAGAGAACACACCACACTCCTCACAGAGAGTCACCCAGAGGAAACCCACGCAGACACGGGGAGAACACACCACACTCCTCACAGACAGTCACCCGGAGGAAACCCACGCAGACACAGGGAGAACACACCACACTCCTCACAGACAGTCACCCGGAGGAAACCCACGCAGACACAGGGAGAACACACCACACTCCTCACAGACAGTCACCCGGAGGAAACCCACGCAGACACAGGGAGAACACACCACACTCCTCACAGACAGTCACCCGGAGCGGGACTCAAACCCACAACCTCCAGGTCCCTGGAGCTCTGTGACTGCGACACTACCTGTTGAATTGATTGATTGATTGATTGATTGATTGATTGATCGATTGATCAATGAATTAGTAAACACATTAATGCCACTGGGGCAAATCTGAAACTGCTCTGCTTTATGCCCTGTTAAACCAGCCGGAATTTCCTTCAGCGCAGGCTCGTGCGCGATGACTGTGACCGTCATTAAGTCAGAAGTCTGCCAAACACATGATGAACCGTCCGCAGGATTTATAACAGACCCGGGTCGTGTTGACAGGGGGAGACTTGTGTGCGTTAGATTTGTGAGCCAGGTTTAATATATGCCAGGTGATAGCAAACAAATAAATATAATAGCATGACAGGTTTTATGATTTAGCCAAAGCTCAAATCAATCAGAAGTCCATTGCAATACTTTGGGAAGTGTTTTCTACACTTGAATACTTGGATGCGGTTTCTGTGAACGCAGTAGTTATTGAGGCGTGTATTTTCAATCCGTGATAATGTTTAAATTTAAGAGAAGGCCATAAAGGTAACGTCTGTGATTCTGGGGCAGTGCTGTTCTCTCTGGTTTGTTTATGTTGAGTTATCTGTATCTTTTAAGGTGGAATGGTGTGTTTGAAAGGGAAAAACCTACTGTATGTACGTGGCTGAAGTTAAACTTGTCTCACAGAATCTCATTTGTAACTGGAGCTATTTAGTTTTGTAGAATTTCAGTCTGTGTTTACTTTCATGCAGTTCCATCTGCATAAAAAAATGACAATAATTATCCACCTACTAAGCAGCTATCCACATATTGAGATTTTATAAACACATTAGAAAGGTTTTGAGCAGGAAACCGAGTGGAGAGCAGCAAATAGTGAGGAAACTATTTTAAAAATAATTTTATAAGTGTTTTTTGACTAAAATCAAACCAATCGTTTTTTTCCCCTGGAATTGTGACATAGTTTCTTAGATTAGAATAAGGGCAGCTTTAGCCAGAAGTGTTAGCGAAGTGGGTTGGGACCTTATGGTTGCCTGTTTAACCCTCTGGACCAGCAGGAAAAAATGTGAGTGAAGAAAGGTGAAGCGCCCTTGAGCAAGGCACCTAACTTCCAACTTTTCCCTAGGTGCTAAGGTAGCAACCTGCCCCTCTGTGTGTGATGCTAATCAGTATTGTGTGTGTGTGAGTGTGTGTCGTCTCATTGCCATGGATAGGTTAAATTTGGTTGGACAGTTTTGTAGCTGCTTAGCTTAGCCTACTAGCGCAAGCGTTTTTCTCCCAGGACGTTTGAACATATCTGAAACATGTGGCGTAACAGAAGGCTTATATGCTTACGTACAACACTGAGCATGTTCAACCAGCTCGGTTCAACAGCCGTATTGAGAAACCTATCACATCAGTGCGAGGTCCAACAAACAAGCCTTTAAAAGAGGATGACATCACACCGCCCAAAATGTTTAAGGTACAGTTACGTTCACATGTGGGAATATTAGTCTCTCGTAGTTATTTACATAAAAATAAGACAAAAAAAAAACACATTTTAAATTGAAACTCGCATTGAGTGAGTTTTATCTTCTCTGAAGGATGTTTCCATGGCAACACAGTTATCTGTCACCAGCCTTTTACTTACAGCTGTTTCTCTACAGTGGAGAAAATCCTATGTCTGTTTAATGAAATTACTCCATTTCCCGTGACATTTGCTAGTGTCATAACATATACATTTAGGCAATTATAGAAGACAAACTAATGCTTAAACCAGGGGTCACAGAGGCCATCAAACTGTGAATACACATACAGTCATCTGCTTACAGATTATCATTTTAAAGAACACATAGAGGGTGCAGTGTTATTGAGCTCAGTAAATTAGCTTTCAACAACAGCTGGTTCCACAACAGCAGGTAATTAGAAGGGGATTATCCTTACAGTGAGCGTCTACAGTCAACTACATTGACTTACTCTGCTGAATAGGCGCATCTAGGTTTACAGACAGGTTTAATCAGAGCTCACCTCAGGCTTGAATTAAAGTAGCTCGACAGAATCACAACCCCTAGTATACCCCAAACATCGGGGTTGAGGCCGGACAGTCCCAGATATTCAGCTCCTGGTCCTCCATCTGGCTCCACACCTGGACTGATGCTTAATAGCCCTTCTTCTGGAAGGGAAATAGTTAAAACCACCTCAATGTGTGAATTATTTGCAGTTTGCTCACACAGAACAAGAAACACCTTGTATTTAATTGGTTTAACAGAGACTCATGACATAGTAGCTCTGCATTCACCATGTGTTTTCAGTGAGGGGAATCATCTTGAGGTGGATAGTGTCAAGGCAGACTGCAGATCTGTGTGAACCTGCAGATATGTCCCACAGACAATAGCAGTGAGGAAATGACTAGGTAAGATTTGATATTTTTGCATCTGGGTTCCTACATTTGCAAAGTGTAATTCACTTTTGCAGCAGTGCCCTGAAATCTGGTGGTGGTGATGGGGGAGGTCATCCTACTCTCTTTCTACCCTGTTTTCTACTGTTCCACAGAAGATACATAGTGCCCAGAGCCCACAGCGGTAACAACAGAGGATCTATTCTCACTGCTACACGTCAGTGGAGGGATCACAATGATTTTGGAGCTCTATTTTTAAGGTAAAAATACTATGTAGCATTTCTGGAAGTATTACAAACACATCAGGTTTAGCAAGAAAAGCTATAATCTGTCAAATAACGTCAGCTTTCATTTGTGTGTTGTGTTGTGGTGTCCTGTCTCCCTCTTTCTGATACGATGTCCTTCATGGACTGTGTTGTCCTTCTTGTGGTAAAGAAAATGGCCTCCCTAATAAGATCAGCAGAAACAACATGGAAAACAATGCAGCTGTTTGTGAGGTTAATGCTACACTGAAAAAAATGCAAATATGGTGTAACAGTGGCGTTACAGTGCAGGGATACACGCTCTATATCCAAGTTTGTAGACATCGCAAGCCACACAACTGACATGTGGTGCTCTGGAGCAGCTGCCTATGAGGTTATGGTCACCGTGGTGAATGTCCTGCATGAGCTAGTGGGGTATAAACCTCCTGTAATTGAGCTGTGGAGAAATGGGTCTATCTTTGGGGATGAGTTGGAGCGCTGTTTAAAATCCAGAGCTAATCCACCATCATCAGGACCTGGCATCGCTAATGATCTCGCAGCTGGATGCAATCAAATTCTCACAGAAATGTTCTAATTTGTGTAAAAACTTGATTAGAAGAGTAACAAGTTAATCAGGTCTCCTTCCTCCTCCTTTCCCTCCTTGTTAAAAAAGTCACGTGTGAGGAGGCCACTGGTGCAGTCAATCAAACATAGCCTTTAAATCCAAACCCTGTTAATAATTCATTTACAAAGAAATCAAACATCTTTGGTAAGATTCCTCAGATATGAAATCTCTTCGTGGAGATGCCTCAGCAGAGTAGAAACAGAACAGGACATCCAATAAACAGCTGAACTCTCCAGTTTCCATGACTGGCCTTGAGTCTGTAAAAGTGCCTCTGTAAAATAAACGAAAGCATGTAGAGCTCTAAAAAGAAGACCCTGTCAGGGTTAACGAGTGCTTCAAATGTACTGAAGGACTATACAAGTCTTTTCAAGGACCCCGAAGCACTTAATGGCTCCAGAGCGACAACCGCAGCAAAGCTCCTCTTAAACCAGGAGATAATCCATCTACACTTCTGTTCTGGAGAAAAGGTCTGACAGGGGGGTGTGATTTGGGTGGTGCTGCAGTGACCAGTGTGTGTTGTGCTGGTTCAAGTGGATCAGACAAAGCAGTGCCGCTAGAGTTTTTAAAGCCTTCAATATCACTGCTGGACTCGCCGACTCAAAAACTCCAGCTGACAGCGTCCTGTGAAAGACTAGGGGACGACCGACACACACTGTGCAGCCACAGATGACCTACTGTCCCTGACTTTACATCTACAAGGTGGACCAATGAGGAAGAGGTGACTAACAGAGTGGACAGTGAGTGGACGCAGTGTCTAATCCATTAACACACCACCGAGATGTCACTGTCACTGCAGAGCTGAGAATGTACCTCTCTGTGGTGAGGAACAGGGTGAATAGAGTATGCAGAGCAACAGATGGACTCAAGTCTGACAATGAGTGTAGTAACAAGGAGGCCATTTTAATGTTAATAAGGGGTGGGGCAATGCCTTCGTATGAATACACTGCAGTTCCTGTCTGAAATCAACCTGGATGCTCTTTTATGAAACCGGACACGACTTTCATTTGTTAAATACGGTCCTGCGGATTCTGTTTGCGACACGTCCTCAGGCCTCAGCTCCAGCCGAAGCAGCCCAGCATTCCGATGAAATATCGGCTTGTCAGGACGCCAGGGAGACGACAGCTGAGTCGGCCGAGGTTGCCAGCTCCTCGCGGCTCTGTGAAAAGGGGGCTGCCACAGTCTTAGAGGGTTTCAAATGAGTGGCTTTAAAATGAACTACCCTTGGAGGAGACGTGCTCAGTGTATCAGAGCTGGTGGTGGGCAGTTACAGGCTTCGTCAGGATGTAGGTGGTACTCGACTAGAAGAGATAGGATGATACACTGTATGTCCATATGTATCTGAACACCCCTTCAGCAATCTAGGACTCTGACTTGAACACAGCTTGTTTAATCTCCATAAAAATGCATGAAATGGAAGGGAATGCAGTGAGTCCAGTGTAAATGTTGGTTTCTGATTTAGATTTAGTCTCTAATTAATCATTTAACTATTGTTAGTTTAGTGTAGTCTTAGAAGATGAAAACTAAAATCATTGTTGACTAGCTTTAGTCCAATAAATGAATAAATAAAAAAGGATCATTAGTTTAGAGGTTTTTATTTATTTATTAATCATTTTCAGAAACAATACTTTAAAAGCAGGAGTGGGTTTTGTGGTTCAGAATTACTCTAGAATTAATATCTGACCTTGGGAGAATGTGATCAAATCCTCACAGCAATGTTCTAGTATCCACAGAGTGAGTCAAAAGTCACAGGACAGCCTTTTATTTTAGAAACATAAGGGAAAATGACATATCTTATAGCATATCAAACACGACCACCTTCCCATTGGAAAAACCTGCCCTTGATCCAATATGGCGGCTTTCAAGATGGCTGCCGTGTTAAAAGATAGGCCCCCTCGCCCATTACTGGCTGGGGGTATTCAGAGATGTTGTTTTCCCTTTTGGTTACTAAACTAAAAGGGTGTTCCAGCGACTTTTCACTGTCGATAACATCTTCCCAGGAGAGAGTATAGCAAAGAGTTCAGCCTTGATTATGGTGTACAGGAGGTAATTTGATACTATATGTTATCATAAATTATATCTCACTATCCTGCTGTGGATATTGTCAGTTTTAAAAGACTTAATGTTTTCAAACACATAGATTATAATTAGTCATATTCTGTTATAATTTTGCCATATCGCCCAACTGCTGCCATTTACCGGTTCTGTTCGGAACTGAAGGGAATGAGTAGGCTTCCCGTGTGAGGTGGGATATTGTTCATTCACGGCATCTCTGACTCATACCAGAGCATGTGGAGCCTGAGCCTTTGTCTGCAGGGAACATTCTGGATGTATTTTGACTGTTTAGCCTGAATTGCCTCCATCATTAAGTTTAACAAGATGCCATTTGGGGGTGTCAAGGTCAGCAGGCAATCAATGCTTCTTGGCCGTGTGCTTCCACAATACATTTAACCATTCTAATGGAGCCGTTTGGTACGAGGCCATTACTTACCTGTAGGGTTTTAAGTGCCTTAGGGAATCGTGTGGAAAGCTTTTCTGCGGAGGTATGTGCTTGATGCATGTTTTCTAATAGGAGGTTATTGATTCGAGTTTTTTGAGCGCATCTGTTTGTGTGGGGTCTTTTTGTTCACAACTCTGTCTGTGGAAGACTGAAATCTTGGTGACTTCCAAAAGATTCCAAACGATATAGGCTGTTTACAAACCTGGATTTGAAGAAATTGCATGTGTCTCTACAAGACTGTGAGGGCCTGGGGGCTTTGCCTGTGGTCACTGCCTCTGTGGAGTACAGTTTGTTCTCTCCATGTCCACCCACAGCCACTGGGGATGTGCTTGTGTGTTCCTGGTGGCAGTCCTGGGTGAAATGAAAGGGTTGCATCAGGAAGGGCTGCTGGCATAGAAACTCTGCTGTCTGTTTTGCAGATTATCAGCCAGGCTGGTGGGTGACCCTGTGACAACCCCTCAAAAAATGTGAAGCAACAACATTGTTAAAGATGTGAATACATTATACAGTCATTGGGAATCGTTGTGGGGTCAATGAATACCAACCTTGCCACCTCTGGTCCAGATAGCATTTGTGTAACTCTTACCTGTGGAATAACTCTGGGTGGCAATGTTCACACCACCCCTGGAAGTAGGAAGCCTAAGGCAGGGGTAGCTTCATAACCACAGACTCTTCCCTTCTCTTCAGCTCTCCCTAGCAACTTATACCTACCTTATGATGCTTTTCCACTGCAGGGACCTACGCTACTCGACTGCGCTCGAATCTACTCTCTTTTTGGCATCTACTTCTTTTCCCACTACATCAGCTCCTGCCCTGATTTGTGGCTGAAAATGTTGCAAAACACCATCTCTCACAGAAACAGTGGGCTTTGGAAGCCACAACAACAGTGGCAGTAACATTAAGCGTTGTTTACTCATTGCGTATGTGCATGTCGTTGTTGCTGTTGTTGGGGACTGAACACAGCTCTGCACATCAGTTCAGACAGATCAGTCTAGTTCCCTTGTTCCTTGTTGCAGCATCCAGCTTTCACTGGATTCTTTCGTCAGTCACCGATCCAAGAAGCATTCGAGCCTCTTCAAAAGACCACAGTAATTTTATGAGCAGCCGTTGAGAGTCGGATAAAAATAAATATGATCTCTGCTGTAGCTCTGCAAGGTTTATACGTCATGGCTTTGTCCCTACTCACCTCGCTTGGAACCATGAGCAAGTAGGTACTAAATATGCACCCGCCTCCAGGCAAGAGTCGAGCTGAGTAGTGTAGGTGCAGGCAGTGGAAAAGCGTCATCATTGAAAGCACACTAACAGGTAATCAGGGAAGAACAGAGTGAGGAGAGTCATGTGACCACAGTCCTACCTCAGTGCGGGCAGCTCGGGGCTGTGGCTGACTCCTTGGGTCATTATCGTTCCAGGGAAGTGCCAGCAACTAAGCTTTAGCAAGCCTTACTATGTAATTAGGGTATGATTTTAGAATAAAACTTCACTTATAAAGATTAATAAAGGTTTTACAATCTGTTTATTAATGGTTAATATTTAGGATGTAAACACATTAAAAAAGTTATCAGAAACAGTGACATGTTTTTTTTTGCCAAATATTGAACACACGTCCATCTACACTGGTGCTTCTCCATTAACCAAGTCAGCTCCAGCACATTTTAACCATTTAACCGCTAAGTTGAATCAACTTAGTTTAACCCACGCAGGTGTGTTCTCCCTGTGTCTGTGTGGGTTTCCTCCGGGTGACTGTCTGTGAGGAGTGTGGTGTGTTCTCTCTGTGTCTGCGTGGGTTTCCTCCGGGTGACTGTCTGTGAGGAGTGTGGTGTGTTCTCTCTGTGTCTGCGTGGGTTTCCTCCGGGTGACTGTTTGTGCGGAGTGTGGTGTGTTCTCCCTGTGTCTGCGTGGGTTTCCTCTGGGTGACTGTCTGTGAGGAATGTCTGTGTGGTCTGGTCTCTTTGTGTTAAAAATTATTACACATGATTTTATTATGTAATAACCATGTGTATAAACAGATTTATAAGTATAGACTTATTTTAAAGCCATACCAAAATTAGCAAGGGAATACCCGTGAATTCCTGTGGTGTTCACAGCCAAACACTTCTGGCTACAGATCAGCTACAGCCGAGCTAGTATTTGTGTAACTTACCTCTGTCATGGAACAATATGGACAATGAATAGGTTTGAATCTGTTTGTGAGCTCTGCATATTCATATTTCCCTTTGTGCGCTGGCAGGGGCTCAAACATATTTGTTTTTGTTTTATTTATTTATTTATTATTTATTTAATCTGTGCACTGCATTCATTCACTGGAGCCACTGTGAAATCTGCCCGCCAGAGAGACAGTGCACAAACGTGCATCGGTGAGTGAGGAATGTCACATTCCTGACGGATTGGCAGTCATGTTTAACAACCGTTACCAGTCAGCGAGGCTATTTTCAAGTTGAAGTGACATCTCCTGCTCATCTGTTTTCCTTTCGATCGGCCTCCGAGGACATATAATGGCCGCCGTAATGGTTTTTATGGCCACATGTTGGAGCTGAGATGTGTATGGAGGAGCTACATGCTAATTGCAGTGGGCTGGGATGGTATCTGATTAGCGTGGGTAGGGAACGGGTCTCCGTAACCCTTCAGCCAGTATGAAATGCATTAGATGGGGCGGCGGGGCATTATGAGATTATGTGGACGACGGCAATCGCTCACTCGGCTTCTTGCAGAAATTTGCTAAAAGCTCCGCTGAGACCGGGGTTTAGGCAAAACTGATGACTGTGTAATTTGAACGCATGCTTGGATGACTCCTGCCCTGCACTCTTAGCGTCTGCCGGGGCGTTAGAGATGCACAGCGGAACGCAAACCTCCGGAGTCTGAAACCGCAGGGTCCTGCTCTACTGTACATGACAATTCAAAACTAAATCCCTGCTTCTCTTTTCAGCACTGCTGGACGCCAGCCCCCAATAAAACAAATTGCCCACTTTACTCAGCCCCTTTTTGGCATGAATTGCGCAGTATGAAGCAACTCTAGCTGCTATTAGGTTGATGTAATGGCTGCAAAAAAGACACAATAGGTCGACACAATGCTTCCACTTTTTGTGGAAGAGAATGGCAATGTCCTATTGATGGTATGAGAGCACTTTAAGGTATCCGTTCTAATTTATTCAGTAGAATGTTAAGGTCGCTTTAAAACCACATCAGTCACATGCGCTGTAGTGAAAGACCACAAAATCTTCACTTGATTTCCTGTCAAATGACAATTTATTTTTTTTTAAAAATGGAAAACTCATATATAAACCAAAAAAATAATAATTTAAATTCCATAACATTTTGACTACCTCCTTGTTTCTGTATCCTCAGATCATATCTGCTCTGTGGTGCACTGTAAAAAAAAAAAAAATCACGGTAAAATACTCGCAGCTGTGGTTGCCAGAATTTCACCGTAAAATATACATTCACGTTTTTGGCAAATCATAAATTTGACATTTAAGGGCTGTTTTGTTTACAGTATATTTCTGGTAAAAAAACAGATATACACTGTAAAAAAACATGGTATTTACATAAAAATATCAAAGAAACATTGTTTTGCTATAAAATTAACGTGTAAATTGTGTGACAAATTAGAGAAAGGAGACTGAGGTATAGCCGTATTTAGATAAAGCCAAACTGCATCCTGTATTCAGCCCTTAAAAGGAGATATTGCTGAAAGGACTAAAGAAATGTTCGGTATCTGGGCGCCACACGCGGAACACAGGCTGGTGGTGAACTTTCCTGAGCAACACACGTCTCGACGTAATATCCACAGAAACACACACAGTGATCACCCCGATGCCACCCACAATCAGTAAGTCTCAAAGACAGAAAAAAAACAAAGAAACTCTGAATATCACAGAAAATATGGAGAAGCAAAGCATGCTGGGAGCTCCCTAATGAGACTCAGCTCCTCCCAGTCCTTGGACACTTGTACCGCCCCCTAATGGTTTGTGTGTTTAACAGTGAAATACTGTATATTTTACAGTAAAGAGATGTAAAAAATTGTATTTTGGCTGATAAAAGTGTTTACTGTATTTCACTGTTTTACAGAAACTGTTTTCAACCTTTTTAGAGTTTACAGTCATTTACTGTCATGGTTTTACAGTTTTCCACCGTAAAGACATATTTTACAGTGTGGAGATGGGGAACAGCTTATGCAGAGGAATAATAGATGGACTACAGTCTTTAATTGTAGAACTACAAAGTGCTCTATTCAGGAGCTGAGAGAATGAACAGTGGGTGTAGAAATAAAGATGTGGTCGTAGTGGTATGGCTCAATGTGATGAAGATGAAGAGTAATCAGCAAATGTAAGGCTTGTTCTGGGATGTTGGTTCTGTCTCATGATCAGAACTGGACGGACATTGGGCAGACAGGGATACCCCCTTTCGGACAGTGTTTCTCCAGCTTCAGGTCAGACAGGATGGGCAGTTTCTCAGCTCAGCAGAGCCATGCACAGATAGTTCTAGAGCATCCAAACTTTCCCCGTCAGACAAACTCTACTTCATCTTTGAGACAGCTTTTATCTTTTGCGAGACAGAAGAAAATCAGACTCTCTCTTGCTTCAGATCTGAATAAAACCCAAACTTGTACCTGTCCATCTTTGTACTGTGAGAAGACTCTTCCGTGCTGTGGCTGTGAAAAGATCTGGAGCTGTCAAGACGCTTTCGCTGAGAAAAGGGAACGTCTACAAATTAAACAGAGAAGCCGCCGGTGTTCTCAGAACCATGGACTGGCCGCCCCAGTGCCCACTGAGTGTGTTTGGGTCATGCTTGGATTGTGAGGAGTGGAAAATGCGAATGAATTATAAGACTGAACTTCAGAAGATGTAATAAAAGAAAGTGTGTGGTGGTGTTTATATGGTAGAAGATGTTTCATAATTAAAATAAGAGGTCAGTGTCATGGCTGAACCTGGCTTCAGAGAGCCAGGGTTTCTTACGTCATAAACCTAAGAAACTAATCCCATCAATTCGAGTGTGGGGCTAATCGTACAAGCCTGAAGTGCAGAAATAATCACGTATTGATAGATTCGTGTGTTGTGAACGATGTCAAATGTGTAGAGTTACAACTAAACCCAGGCAGTAGGACAATTTCTTTTTGAAATAACTTTATATCTGTAACTCTGATGAACAGAGGGGTGTTTTGGGGGTTTGATCGATGACCAGTGTGGGACTTACATTTTTGGGTTATTTTCTGAAGGGTGCCGTCTGAATTTTATCCAGTGCCGCATGTCCTCATGATGTCTATATTCTATTTAAATATGCCACAAAGTACAAAAGCTGATGAAAGAAGTCAGTTCCTCTGTTAATTACCACTTCTCTGAGATGAATCAGGCGTTCCAGGACATGAGAATCTCTAGCCGTGCTGGAGCTCTGCCTAGAGAAGACACTGAGTCATTTAGCACTAATGCAGTAGGCCAGCGACAACTAGTAAAAACTAGATCTGTGGATTTTTTTTTTGTCGCAGAATGTCCAGGATATGAGGAGCCCAGTGTAGTTAGTGTCAGAGAAATCAGCTCCACAGACAGTTCTTCTTGCAGGGTTAGGACTGTTCAATTTCTGCAGTATTAACTCTGCCATGTGAGCCACTAGATCTAAGTTCTCAGGGCCAGACAGCATGACACCTTAATTATAACACCTCCCGGAATATGACTCCTTTTTTTTTAAGCCATTGAGAAAGATGTCTTTGTAGCGCCCAGAGAGTGAACACATGAAATTTATAGATCAAACACTTACAAAAAAAAAAGGGAATTGTCCACCGCTCCACGCTATTAACTCTGATCTCACAGGCATTAGGTAGGCACATATACACTGCCTGTATTAGAGAAATAAAGGCAGCCTGCAGACCATGATGTCACACTGAGAAACCACTTTGGTGAATGGTAATCACACTGTGGTCATGTACCTTGTCAGAGGAAAGTAATTTTTGATCAAAGGTAGAAACAGTGTGAATTAACCTCAAAGAACAATGGTCTTAAGCTCCAACTGTGAGCTTTAAAGGTGGAGTGTATGCACTAATTCAGGAAAAAAGCTGCTAAATTGTGGTTAAAATTAGCATTTAGTGTTATTTGTCGTGTTAGTTAATATACCATTGTGTACCATTATATTAATCAACTTCACTTTTTTTTTTTTGGGCACAATAATCAGTCAGTTCTGTCTGAGTAATCTGATTGGACAACAGACATCTCTTGAGTGCAGTTGTGGAGTACTACAGCACTAGGGTTTTTAAAATTACAGCTTAATAATCACTGTAATGCTTCACCGACCTGTAATAGGAAAAAAGAGCCTCTGTTGTTGCTACTCGGTGTTCAGCACTGCAGAAACCGCACTATGTAACCTCTGTTGGACAGTAGAAAAACACCCATGCTTGTAAAAATGAATTAAACTATATAACTGTAGGGGGAGCCCAGAAAAAAACAAATCTTACATAGGTTCCGTTAACTCTTAGCACTATGATATTAGTGGTGGGAGGTGATGGTTCTACAGCAAGAGCAGCACCGACCCTGGGTTACGTAGACGTACACAAAGTAGCACACTAGTGTGCAGGAAAATGATTGTTGCTCTTGACAACACACTAGTTCTAATGCAGTTGCAGTATTATTTGTATGAGCAGAGTCAAATAATGTATTACATTTTTAAATAGACAGAGAAATCATCTGTTGTAGCTTTTTTGATGTTAATAATTTTGGTTGGTAAAATGGCTGTATAAATGTATCTCTAGGGATTTATGAGGTACTTGCCTGATGCTTAATGGTAGAGCTGTTCTGCTGAATATCAGCAGGGTTGTGAGATATTGCTTAAGAACTCTATTATTATAATGCCCAATGTGCATCGTGCATCACCTCATACAGTACCAGTCAAAAGTTTTGACACATCTTAATCATTGGTCATTGGTGGAATAGGGCTGTTCACTGTATAGGACTGTGTACCAGCCCCTACCTCTGCACAACCCAAGATATGGCCTCAAACACATTAAGAAGGCGAGTGATTTTACAGATTAACTCTTGACAAGGCCCCAGCTGTTCACTGAAAACCATTCCAGGTGACGACCTCATGAAGCCGACTGAGAGAACGGTGACAGTGTGTGAAGCTGTCATCAAAGCAACGGGGCTACTGTGAAGAGTCTAAAGTATAAAACATATTCTGATTTATTTAACACTTTTTACTACATGATTCCATGTGTGTTCCTTCATAGTTTTAATGTCTTCCACATTCATTTACAACGTAAATAATAAAACACGAAGAAAAAACATTGAACGAGTAGATGTCCAAACTTTTGACTGGTTCTGTACATTCACAACATATGGAACATGGCCAAAAACAAAGGAAACCCTCCCTGATTTGGGTGGGTCCAAACATTTGACTGGCACTGTATATCACCAGAATACGCCAGCAGTGTTAAACAATCCTGACTTGATCTATAGACTATAGCATGCAACCAAGCTGGCATCAGTGTAACCCCTCCCTCAGTCAAGGAAACAGTGCTTCTGACTTTGTCACAAAATGGACACAGGGCGAGTTGTTAATCTCCCAGCAACAAAAAAGGAAACTGATGAAACTTATGAAAGATATTGACATAACAAGTAACCTTGCTAACTTTAGATTCTAGTTTGTTGTCCTCCTCATCTGACAAGTTGTTGCTATTTGAAAAAACCCATTCTGTCTGCAGTAATTTCACGCTAATGAGGATTTGAAGAATGTTGTATGGCTGTAATGCTAGAAATATTAGCCATAATTTTATGTAAAAAGGCACGGAAAAGCTGAGCTGAGGCTTGTTTGGCTGTGTTTTCTGTTTCTCCCTGTTTAGCTGAGACAGTTTTTGAACACTGAAAAAGAAATGAGAAAAATCCCCCTTTTCTCTCGCTCCTGGACAGCTGTGTTCTTGAGGAAAAAAAAAAGATCTGGGAACAATCACATACCCCTGCTAGCTGTAATGCATTATTAGTAGTGCTAGAGTTGTTTTGAACCTGACTGTGTTGTATGTCATGTTCTTATGTCCTGCTGTTTTCTCTCCACAGGTGCTATGGTGTGCGCTAGGAGATTAGCATGCCTCCTCCCTCTCCTCACCCCCACTCTCCTGTTGCTCTGCTCTGGGGAGAAAACATGTCCCTACAACTGCCGGTGCGAGGGTAAAATCGTCCACTGCGACTCAGCCTCTTTTATGGATGTGCCAGAGAACATTTCAGTAACTTGCCAAGGTTTGTCCCTGCGCAACAATGATCTGCACACGATGCTGCCCTACCAGTTTGCTCACCTCAACCAACTCCTCTGGCTCTATCTGGACCACAATCAGATATCGTTTGTGGACAGCCGTGCTTTCCAGGGCATCCGACGCCTCAAGGAGTTGATCCTGAGCACCAACCGGATTTCACAACTCCATAACTCCACTTTTCATGGAGTGCCCAACCTCCGCAGTCTGGACCTGTCCTACAACAAGCTCCAGGAACTGCAGCCAGGTCAGTTCCATGGACTTCGCAAGCTCCAGAACCTGCATCTACGCTCCAACGGACTCACCACCATCCCTGTCCGGGCGTTTATCGAGTGCAGAAGCTTGGAGTTTTTGGACCTAGGCTACAACCGACTTCGCATCCTCACACGTACCGCTTTTCTGGGGTTATCTCGGCTGATGGAACTGCACCTGGAACACAATCAGTTCTCTCGGATCAACTTCTTTCTGTTTCCACGCCTCGCAAACCTTCGAGGTCTGTATCTGCAGTGGAATCGTATTCGGGCCGTGAACCAAGGCCTTCCCTGGATTTGGTACACACTGCAAAAGCTGGACCTCTCTGGCAATGAGATTCAGAGTCTGGATCCTGTTGTTTTTCAATGCCTACCAAACCTTCAGGTCCTTAACTTGGAGTCTAACAAGTTAGCCAACGTGTCTCAAGAGACTGTGGTGGCTTGGATTTCCCTGACTACAATCAGCCTCGCTGGAAACATGTGGGACTGTGGGCTGGGCATATGCCCTCTTGTGGCCTGGCTAAAGAATTTCAGAGGAACTAAAGATACAAGCATAATTTGCAGCAGCCCCAAACATCTTCAGGGAGAAAAAGTTATGGAGGCAACAAGAAATTACATTGACTGTGAAGATTTCGAGCTAATCCCTCAAACGCCATTCCCTCACCACACTCTGGAGCCGACTATGGAAGCTACTTCTGCCCCACCCTTGCCTCCCACAACTCCCCCGCCACCCCTACCACCACCTGCCTCAGAAGCACCCATCCCACCACCCCTAGCTCAACCCTTTCCACATCCTACTATCCACAGCTTCATCGAGACCGATCCCAGAGACAACCGTCCTCAGACGCCTCCACCATCCAACAACCTTCTTGTCACTCCATCCCCGGAACAGGAGAACTTGGTGTTCCACAAAATTGTTGTGGGAGCTGTGGTGCTCTTCTTCTCAACTTCGCTGGTCTTGACTGTGATCTACGTGTCCTGCAGGCGGTACCCTGGCGCCACGCGGTTGCTGCAGCAGCGCTCAGTCATGGGACGAAAGCGCCGGAAAAAGAGTCCCGAGCCAGAGCAGAACCTGAGCTCCCAACTGCAGGAATATTACATGAGCTACAATCCTGCCGCCACGCCGGAAGCCATGGATGTGTTGGCCAATGGGACTGGTACTTGCACCTGTACCATATCCGGCTCCAGGGAATGCGAGGTATGACAATGTCAAAGGCAGCCTAAAATCAAATCAAATCAAAACAAATGAAACGGCTCTGGACCACAGAGGTAAAACTCTTCATTGTGCATGCCATTCATTCTCAGTAGATCTGAGGATAAGGACCCTTGACTCTTTGGAGTAATGAATTAGTTGGCTTCATTGTCTATTGCCTTAACCGTCCCTTTGCCTACTAATTGAGCAATTCGGCCTTCGAATTTTAGATACGTTTGGACACAGAACTAGAGTCAATGGTTCTTTAACCAGATTCATTAGACTGCAGTATACGTTCACTCACTATTTCGTTTTTGGCCTCATGAAATATTGCACCTCATTACTATATTCTGTTTGCGCTGCTGCACTGAGTCACTTAACAGCCTGTGAATTGCTGCCATAGTATTTACTTGCAAAAAATCACAGAACACTGTGGCACTATCAAACATTTTATCTTTCATAATAACACATTACCTTTTTATGGCTTCCATCATTAGCTGTAATGACTGTGCCATGTATTGACACTTTCTACATCACGTATGCTCTTCCTGTCGTTGGTTTTCTGTCATATTTCACCAGTGAACTTTATTTAGCCTGGTGGAGCTTAGCAAAAATTACATCCGATGCTGAAGACTATTCATTTTGAAACTCACAGGGCATGCTAATGACATATTGATCGTCATGAACCATTAGAGGGGCCTGAAAGTGCTTGGCTGTTGTATTTAACAGGGGAAGATTAACTGGGTCTCTCAATCTCAGCCCATAACTGTTTTATTCAGCTCTATTTTCAGCTGCTTTTACAGGCTGCAGCACAACGCCCCCTGTGCCCCACGGTTTTAGAAGCTGTGACCTTGTAGAACAATACATTAGGCTATCATAGACCTGCTCCGTGGAGCATAAACAGGTTCGTTCATGCGCTGCAAAGCAATTTGATTCTTCAGTTGCAGTTTATAGAAAAAAATAAATGTGGTTGCTACTTTCTGAGTGAACACTCCTTTAAGGTGTATGTAAACACTCGAACCGAGTGGAGCCCAACTCTCTCTAAGGCATTGGAAAATGCACAGAGGATCACCATAGCAGTGAGAGTGATGAAGAGCATCAAAAATGGAACTGTCAAAATTAGCATTATGCTAATATGCCCTTGTGTAGTTCCTCATTGCCAGACCCTGGCTCAGACAGTGGGTAGAAGCCATTGAGCAGTGGCCGGAGTTCGCAGTGAGCCCTAGCTTCCGCAGCAAGCTCCCACCACTGCTGCCTAGGCTACCTGCTTTTTCCACCAGTAAACTGCCACTGGGACTTACCACACTCTCCGCCCTTTCCTCCTGGCTTCTCACCGCTATTTACAGCTGATCTGAGGTCTTGTGGTCTGCAGGCCTCTCTGCGTCTGAGACGCTTCCCTTCTCTGATCTGTCTTTCCCTTTTCTGTTTGGGGAGGGATGCCAGGAGCTGCTTCAGAGCAGGGCAGTGAGACAGACATGACTCCTCAGACACTGAAATTAGGGTACTTGAATGGGCGTATAAAAGTGAAAAATCACCTGCCAGTTTTTTTTTGTTACAAAGTAGTAGGTAAAACATCACCACATCATCATGAATTTGGGCACGGACTGCTGATTCAGCTCTCAGGCTGTAGGAGAGAAAACTCTCTCTTTGAATCACAAAAATCACTAGGACCAGTATGCCTGTATTTGAAAATGTGCTTAAATTAAATAGTAGAATTCAGTGTTATCTATTGAGAAATTATTTTCAGCCTGTTAAAGCGCTATCCTAGCCAGCCTTAATCATAACTGAAGAGGGTTTGTAAGGGTTTGACTAACAGAGAGAGTCTTGGTCTAACTCTGCTCCCCTGTGTTTGTGAAGGTTGTAAATCTTGTTCCCCGGCTGAGCGACATCGCCCCGCAAGACGAAAGCGACTGTTTTTATTCGAACAACAGTCATAATTGGCGTCAGCCTCATCCAGAAAATCTGGAATAATGGTTCCTCTCATGTTTCGGTGCCTTCTGTACTGAGATATGCCTTCTTCCATTTGATTCGCACCTGGTGCATTTTTGCAGCGAGATTTTTTACGCTCAGAAGTGGCTCTGCGTTTTAAGGCGGAAAGACAAGAAAAGCAAACAGTTAATTTAAGTAAAAGGGGTACAAACATCAAAGGAACAAGAAGAGCTGATGAACTGTGTAAATGTTAGGTTTGGATAATGAAGATCCCTGGCAAACAATGAAGGAATGTCCTTCCAGACTGGACACACAGGGATAAATGCCAAGCAAACACTGTCTTGTTTGGATGTCATACTTTTTTTTCTGCTACTTAACTTTATTTTTCTTCCAATCCCCTCCACGTTTAACCTTTAGGTGGTTATTTGAAATGTTATTCACAAAGCACCTATTGGCTCGGAGCTATTCATTAAATTGCTTTGACCGCCAAAAAATTCCTACAACAGGGGGGAACTGTTGCATGACTAATTCACTTGCACTGTGTCATCGCCTCATGCCTGTAATCCACGGAGATCTCCTGCGCTTAGAGGCCCTATACCGCTTGAAATATAATTACCTCTACCTTATGGGCCTGCATATTTTAATAAGGCCATGGGCATAACCGCAAAAATAAAGGAAGGCGTTGACGGCTGATGAGACATAACTGCTAATGATCCCTGTGGAAAAAAAAGAAATCAAACGTCTATTTATTGGATGTGAAGTAACCGCAGTATGAGAGAGGAATCCAATTATCTGCAACTGGCAGTCTTATACGACAAAGCGCCCCAAATTCATATCACATATCCTTTTCCACCTCTCACTCCGCCTCCTGTGGTAGTTTTTCTAAGCGAGGGCAGTTTTTAATAATGGAGAGGCGAGTGTCCGGTCTGGTTAGGCTGATGAAACTGAAGCGTCGCTGTGTCTTTCATTTTGCGTCGACAGTAGCGTGGACGTCCCTGTGGGACATGGTCAGACATGCTGGAAGTCTGCTAGAAGCTAGTACAGGGCTTGTGTGTGTGAGTGTGTGTGTGTGTGTGTGTGTGTGTGCACTATATTCCAAAATCATTAAACTGGCTCTTATATCTCTTTAGAAAACTAATCAAGTTGATAGAGTTTGAACTGACCCATTTCCAAAATGGACGCAGAGTGTGGGAGCTGGAAGGAGGCAATTATCCCCACACAGAGTTAAAGCTCCTAAAGTCAATCTATGAAAGAGGATGATGGAGTTTTACTATAGATTTCCACTCAGCTTTAGGACAGGAAAACCCATGCCTCATCTGAACAGCGGTTTACGGCACTGTTTCTGTAATTTTTCTTTAGGTTTATAACAAAATTCTGAGTGGATTTAGGGAAACAGTGCCACCATTGGGCAGGCGATTGTTTAGTAATGAATCATGCTCAACAGGTAGTGTCACTGTCACACAAATCCAGAGGTTGTGGGTTCAAGCCCTGGTCCTGGTGACGGTCTGTGAGGTGTGTTCTCCCCGTTTACGAGTGGGTTTCCACCCACAGTCCAAAAAGACACGTTGGTAGGTGGATTGGTGACACAAAAGTGTTCGTAGGTGTGAGTGAATGTGACAATATTTGTCGTCCTTTGAAGGACTGGCGCCCCCTCCAGGGTGTGTTCCCACCTTGTGCCCAGTGATTGCGGGTAGGTTACGGACCCACCGTGACCCCGAACTGGATAAGGGTTACAGATAATGAATGAATGAATGAATAATGAATTATAACATAGAATTGTTACACAGTCAGAAAAGTTACTGTACGATACATTATTGTTAATTAAAATATATTTTTAAAGGCACAACAGTGGTTTTAAAGCCCAGTTGTGATCCATAAAGGTTCTTACATTCTCTTCTACAGAAGAAGAGGTGAATATCTGTAAGATTTCATTATATAACTGTGTGAAATAAAATAAAATCTTAGAGTTGACATTAGAGTATGAAATCAATGCACCTTATACATCTACAATTGATATTCATTCATTCATTCATTGTTTGTAACCCTTATCCAGTTCAGGGTCGCGGTGGGTCCAGAGCCTACCTGGAATCATTGGGCGCAGGGCGGGAATACACCCTGGACGGGGCGCCAGTCCTTCACAGGGCAACACACACACACACAAACATTCACTCACACACTCACACCTACGGACACTTTTGAGTCGCCAATCTGTTTTTGGACTGTGGGAGGAAACCGGCGCACCCGGAGGAAACCCACGCAGACACAGAGAGAACACACCACACTCCTCACAGACAGTCACCCGGAGGAAACCCACGCAGACACAGGGAGAACACACCACACTCCTCACAGACAGTCACCCAAAGTCCACAGGTCCCTGGAGCTGTGTGACAGTGACACTACATGCTGCGCCACCGTGCCGCCCACAATTAATATTATTACTGAATAGGGGTAAAACCACAGTGACAACCTTTCTGAGAGTGTAGGAATATTGAAGATGCCCCTTAAACATGCTCCTTAACGTAAACATAGCATTTTACTACAAATGTTACTCCACAGTGTCACTTTACTTTTGACTGGAACTAGTTTTAAATTCAAATGAAGTTTCAGTAAGTTTGTGTGTGTCCCACAGAGGGCGTGTGCTTATGTTTTTATTTACAAAACCAAAGAGTTGTTTGACAGCGTGTATCCAAACTTTTGGACACGACTGTGCTTTGGCTGAACAAAGTTCCCTGAAAGTTCTGTAAGAAATCACCTTGTGGCATAGAATACAGTCAGGTAAAGAGTGTTTCTCAGAGGTTAGAAAGGGGCACCACTGGAACGACCTTATTTATCTCTGTCAATCTGCGAGAGGTGAGTTCTGACACGCTTTGAACTGGCATTAGCATTACAAAGGAACATGGCGGAGAAATAAAGCAGTGAAAGATAGATACACTCGCTTAAATGAAATAAATAACAGAAATGTGTGGAGCTTTTGAAACCAACACCCTTTAGCTAATGTCATCCTCGAGAGCTCTTTCCATTCTGACAGCTCCGTAAACACAATAGCACCGTGCAGAGCTAGCGACTACTTTTACGGTACAACACCATTATTTTTGGATGACTTTAACCTACACTATTCATACGCACTAAAGAGGAGAGTGCGAGAGCGAGATGGAGGCATGAGAGACACTGAACTCTCTGCATTGCTACGATATTCTAACAGCTGCCGTTAAAAGCTAGCCTACTTAGCCGTATCCTACTATCCATTATCTTCTCAAATAAAAGTCCTTGTCTGTTATCGTGCGTCGTGTGAAAAAAATATAGGGCAACACGAGCTTTGGCCTCAAACCGCAGCGGAGCCGGGGTTGGGAAAATTAAATTAAACTCATCATAACAAAGGCTACAGCGGAGCATGACGCCTGAACTCTCTGTGAATTTTAAAACATCTGCGCAGATCTCGATCTCATCGCTGGCTTGTGGGGTGCGGTCTTGGGTCTTGTGTCAGCTTTTCCTGCTCTAAGACACTTCTACTATTGAACTAAATAGGTACACTGTACAAAAGCAAATGTGGAAAAAGGGGTTTCTCTAGAGCAAGACCATAGACCAGGGGTCACTATCCTCAAACATGCAGCCCAATCAAACAAAGCCCCACCTGATTCTCCTACTTTACTCAGTTTGTCTTTAGCCTTGAGTGCACTACACAGCTTCTAAAGAAACTTTGAAGTTGCTGCTGAACCAAACTGAACTCACCCCTCGTCACATGCCTGATGCTACCAGTGAGACACAGACGGAAACATGAAAGGACAACAGCTTGCAGCTGTCATATTTGCGCTGAACCAAAAACAATGAAACACAGAAAATGTTTTTGGGTTTGGACCTGAATGGGGAGCTGTGGTCAGTGTGGTCTTTACAGACAGCAGGGAGCTGGAGATGAGCAGTGTACAGAAGCTGTAATTTCAATTGCTTTAAACTGTGCTGCTGTTGCTCTCTGTGGCTAGTTCATTGTAGAGGTGAAGTGTGTGAACTTACTGTGTTTTCTTTGCCTTTTTAAGTTTAATTGATTTTTGATTGGTTTAGACTTGAGTCACTGGCCACTGCATTACGTCCAAAAACTAGAGTTTTCATCAGCTGACGTTCCTCTAAAGTGACAAGAGTGTGTGTGACTGAGTGAAAGGGTGAAATTGTCCACAGCTGTGAGTTTGTGTTAGTATCTGGGTGAGTGTGTGAACTTCCCACAGGTCTGAGTGTGAGTGACAGAGTGACTGAGTGAAACAATACACAGGTGTGAGAATATGCGTGACTGAGTGAAACAATACACAGGTGTGATAATGTGCGTGACTGAGTGAAACAATACACAGGTGTGAGAATGTGCGTGACTGATTGAAACAATACACAGGTGTGAGAATGTGCGTGACTGAGTGAAACAATGCACAGGTGTGAGAATGTGCGTGACTGAGTGAAACAATGCACAGGTGTGAGAATGTGCGTGACTGAGTGAAACAATGCACAGGTGTGAGAATGTGAGTGACTGAGTGAAACAATACACAGGTGTGAGAATGTGCGTGACTGAGTGAAACAATACACAGGTGTGAGAATGTGCGTGACTGAGTGAAACAATACACAGGTGTGAGAATGTGCGTGACTGAGTGAAGCAATACACAGGTGTGAGAGTGTGAGTGACTGAGTGAAACAATACAAAGGTGTGAGAATGTGAGTGACTGAGTGAAATAATACACAGGTGTGAGAATGTGCGTGACTGAGTGAAACAATACACAGGTGTGAGAATGTGCGTGACTGAGTGAAACAATACACAGGTGTGAGAGTTTGAGTGACTGAGTGAAACAATACACAGGTGTGAGAATGTGAGTGACTGAGTGAAATAATACACAGGTGTGAGAATGTGCGTGACTGAGTGAAACAATACACAGGTGTGAGAATGTGAGTGACTGAGTGAAACAATACACAGGTGTGAGAATGTGCATGACTGAGTGAAACAATACACAGGTGTGAGAGTGTGAGTGACTGAGTGAAACAATACAAAGGTGTGAGAATGTGAGTGACTGAGTGAAACAATACACAGGTGTGAGAGTGTGAGTGACTGAGTGAAACAATACACAGGTGTGAGAGTGTGAGTGACTGAGTGAAACAATACACAGGTGTGAGAGTGTGAGTGACTCAGTGAAACAATACACAGGTGTGAGAGTGTGAGTGACTGAGTGAAACAATACACAGGTGTGAGAGTGTGAGTGACTGAGTGAAACAATACACATGTGTAAGAGGGTGAGTGACTGAGTGAAACAATACACAGGTGTGAGAGTGTGAGTGACTGAGTGAAACAATACACAGGTGTGAGAGTGTGAGTGACTGAGTGAAACAATACACATGTGTAAGAGGGTGAGTGACTGAGTGAAACAATACACAGGTGTGAGAGTGTGAGTGACTGGGTGAGTGGGTGAACTTTTCCACAGGAATGAGTTGTGTGAGTCATTGGGTGAAGGTGTGAAATTGTCCACAGTTGTGTGAGTGACTGGGTGAGTGTGTGAGTGTGTGAGTGCTGTTCTCTTTGGTTGAAATTAAAACTCCCAACCTATGTGGATAAGCTTGATTAACCCCTGCGACATACAAGAATGACCACTAGGCTACATGGGGCAAGGGAGCACACTTGGTATTGAGATGCAGCCACTGAGAAGCCGCTAAATCAAAGTTTTCTATCATTGGAAAGTTCCTCTCAGATTGGTGAATCTGAGCCAGAAATCATTTAGGAAGCATTATTTTTAGAGAGTACACTCAATTTAACGTTATTTCCATCAGTGACCACAACGTCCAGAGCTGGCGGTGAGCATCTGATTGACCAGATAATGGGCTCGTAAGACAAATGAAGCGATGTGAAAGAGACAGATTATTCAAAAGGCTTCCCAACAATCACAAACAGCTTGTTTACGCCAAGCCATTCGGGTTTGGCAGTGTTTGAAAGTGTTTGTTTGGCTGCTGCGTAAAGGGCTTTGCCGCCTGGTGGAACAAGTGAGTTCAGGTACAGCCTTGTGCACCACCCCCCTCACCCCTTCACACATCTCCCACACTGCCTTTCCAACACGTCTTCTTCTCTTTTCACTTTAAGACTCTTTGCTTTTTTTACAGCCACCCAGGATTCTTCTGGAATGTCAGTCACATTTGGTAAAAACTAAAGAGCCAGCAATAAGAGCTTTTATATCACAGAGTTACGGCGTGAATGAGTGACCGAGTGAGTGTTTGAAATGTTCCACAAGTGTCAGTGAGTGACTGTGTAAAGAAGGCAGAGAAGTGTGTGGGCAGTGATGTTAAATCCCACTGCACAGCCCGGTGCTGGGTGGGCTTTTGTGAGGCAGCTATGGCCTAATGGTTACAGAAATGGGCTTGGGACTGGAAGGTTGCTGCTTCTATTCCCAAGACCGACAAGAAAATTGAATGCGGTGGGAGTGAAGGAACAGCAATGTACTTCTCCTTCAATCTATGGCTGATGTGCCCAACCCCCTGCTGCTCCCCAGGCACACCCCACTGCTCTGGGTGTGTGTTCACTGCCACAGATGGGTTAAACTGAGAAGACACATCTTTTTTCTTGTACATTATACAGTGACAAATAATTGCACCTATCCAAAGCATGGACTGCTCCATTCTGTTGGGTGGTGCTTGACTACGGCAATAAACAAATAGTAAGTGTAGTCAAGTCCGGTATTTTTGTGGAAGGACAGTAGCTCCCATAGCTACTACAGTTTGTTTCATTTGCATATTCCAGCAGTGTATATCACCAGCCTAAGGTTTATGTTTTCTATAGTTTATAATCGTGTTTACGGTGTGTGTGTCTGTAGTTCATTAGAGGGTAGAGACTATAATCAAATGCAATCTTCTCTATTGTGTGCATCTAAAACTCACCATAGATTAGAATAATTGTAATCTTCAAATGAATCCAAAGCAATTAAGTTAAATTACATGTGAAAAAGGAATTTACATAATTGTAGTGCACACTTTAATTATTAATTAATATCAAAAATCAGTCAGAGGTACATAGCTGTAATTGAGGCAGCCTGCCGGGTGGATTATGTACTTACATTCTTAAAAAAGAAGGTTCTTCAAAGGCTCTTCAACAAAAGAAATGCTTAGAGCCAAGAAATGGTTCTTCAGATTAATAAAGATTGTGTTGTCTATGATTTTATACGTAGCAATGGTTTTCAAAATGGATCAATGTAGCACCAAAAAGGTCTGTTCAATTGTTATAATGTCCGGCTGATTACAAGCTGAGAACACGTTCTTTGGTGAAATACAGTTTTAAAAAAGAAGCTATACATAGAACCATATATAACACAATCTTCATCACGCTGAGGAACCGTAATACAGATGCTTTTATATAGAACTCGATATGGGTCTAAACCCTTAAATAAATTAAGCAGTTATAGAAGAACTAGTCTCTGAATGAGATGTTTACGTACACTCTAAAAAATGCTGGGTTGAGTTAGTTGGGTAGTTTTGCTGGGTTATTTATTTATCTCTGAATATATATATAAACCCCATGTTTGGGTTAAAGTGACCCAGATGCTGGATTACAAACTTTTAAATGGAATAGTTCTTTTCTTCCATCATGTTAAATTAAGTAGATTAAGTAGGGGGTGCATGAACAAGAGTAGTGCATTTATAATTTACATATATATAACCCAACTATGGAGTTGCTTTTACTCAGCAGTTGGGTAAAGGCCTAACAATCCAGTTCCCTGGGTCAAACCCCTTAACCCAACACACTTGGGTTAAAACAACTAATGCTGGGTTTGTCCCTATTGGACCCAGTGTTGGGTTGCCAAATTGACCCAACTTTTTTTTAGAGTGTATAAAGACCATTCATGAACATACACAAAAAACCCTGATGCCAATATTTTTCCTAAAACTGTACGTCCTTCCTAAGTCATTGTAAGAAGCTAAAGTGTTTTGGATCAACAAACTAATTCCCAAATAAAAAGTCCATAACAATAACGGTGTAATTAATGGTTTTATAACCATTATTACACAAGGCCTGTGAACAATAGCTAGAGAAGCGTTAGCATCAGCCATTGGGCTGTAATCATTTCAGAAATAGAGATATGTGACAACAGAATATTGATTCTGCTCTGACTGAAGATGTTTGTTTTTGATTCATTTCTGAGCCTTGAGCTATGACAATGTTGTTGGATAGATTCGCTGAGGGAACTGAGGAAGAGCGGAGTAAACAGCTCTTCTATAGGGCTGGAGAATCACGCTGTACCCTGGTTTCCAGACATATTTCTTCTTCTGTTAGTCATCCATCCATCTGCACTGTATTACGAAACCCCATCAATTAGACTTATGTTACATAACAGACAGAAACAAGGCACTGTAATATGATAATATAGGATGAAAGATGCTGCATGTTTTGTAACACTTTACAGGAATCCACAGCTCTCTGAATCACCAAGTAATGTCAGTGGTGTTGAGTATATAATTCAGGATATGGTCATAATGGGATTACAGTGTGATCAAAATAAAAAAGCATATGATACTAAGCACAAAACACATCACTGCCACAGGGTCTCGGTGTCCTAGGTTTGATCCCTGCCTCAGGTCACTGTCTGCACGGGTTTCCTCAGGGGGCCCACAGACCAGAACCACATATCGGTAGCTGGACTGAGTGAGATAGGTGTCCATAGGTGTGAATGAGTGTGTGAGTGACTGGGTGAATGTGTAGGCATTGTCGATCGTAAAGGTGTATAATTTAAAAACATAACATGTCAGTCTTGTGAATGTGTTTAATGTATATTTCAAAGTGATAATGGAACTGTAATAGAGTGTTACTCGTCTAATCTTCGGTATACGGTGCATGTTTTATATAAACACTTACTGCAAATTGAAAGGAAATGTTTCCGGCTTAAAATGGAGACAAAAAAAACTTAACTACAATTCCCATAAGTCTCACAGCCTCCGAACCTTCCTGAGACGTGGGAGCTTTCTTGATAAATGAATCCCATCATGCCTCGGTAATGCACTATCACTGCATTGTCGCTCTTCTCCAGCATGTGCTCATTATCAGCTCCGGTGGTTCGCTTAAAAGGTGATGAAAGCTACATTAAAAAAAGATAAAAATACGACAAATCTACAAATCTGGGCATGGAGATGTGTGGCTTGTGTGAGGGACAGCTGTCAGGGCCTGTCAGACCCCATCGCAGCCACACTGGTTGATAACCGAGGTGAAAATAGCTCTCCATTAGCAATTCAAGACTCCTGACAGCTGTGAACTCATGGTGCAATAACTCTTACACCTGCCAGTAATAATGCATGCTGTTAGTCCTGAATATTGAAAGGCTATTTCCAGTGCAAATGCCATGCAATATACACGTAAACAAACAACCAGTCATTGCAAATGGCAACAGCATGGAGAGGGAAGAAGCAATCTAATGCTTCCAAACATGTTTGTGCAAACTTTTACAGACTGACAACAGCCTCCAGCATCTGTTTATTCATGATGCTGTGGTGATTTTCTGCAAATAGCTTTTCAAAGTCATGCTTTTTAAATGAGACCCTTTCATGACCCACTGGGACCAAATCAGGGTTATGATAACGGTGTATTACACACCCAAAATGTATAAGCACACTTTATAATCGGTGAATTCACAGCCTGGTCTTAGGATGATTTTGTAAATATTTTATTAAAAGACTGTTCCCTGGATGGGCGGCACGGTAGCGCAGCAGGTAGTGTCGCAGTCATACAGCTCCAGGGGCCTGGAGGTTGTGGGTTCGATTCCCGCTCCGGGTGACTGTCTGTGAGGAGTGTGGTGTGTTCTCCCTGTGTCTGTGTGGGTTTCCGCCGGGTGACTGTCTGTGAGGAGTGTGGTGTGTTCTCACTGTGTCTGCGTGGGTTTCCTCCGGGTGACTGTCTGTGAGGAGTGTGGTGTGTTCTCCCTGTGTCTGTGTGGGTTTCCTCCGGGTGACTGTCTGTGAGGAGTGTGGTGTGTTCTCTCTGTGTCTGTGTGGGTTTCCTCCGGGTGACTGTCTGTGAAGAGTGTGGTGTGTTCTCCCTGTGTCTGCGTGGGTTTCCTCCGGGTGACTGTCTGTGAGGAGTGTGGTGTGTTCTCCCTGTGTCTGCGTGGGTTTCCTCCGGGTGCTCCGGTTTCCTCCCACAGTCAAAAACACACGCTGGTAGGTGGATTGGCGACTCAAAAGTGTCCGTAAGTGTGAGTGTGTGAGTGAATGTGTGTGTGTGTCTGTGTTGCCCTGTGAAGGACTGGCGCCCCCTCCAGGGTGTATTCCTGCCTTGCGCCCAATGATTCCAGGTAGGCTCTGGACCCACTGCGACCCTGAACTGGATAAGGGTTACAGATAATGAATGAATGAATGTTCCCAGGATTTTGCCCAATGGGTTCTAAATATTGTTAGCGTTAATAAAATGTTTTCTGTTCTTGTTTCTACATTTTCAGGCGAATCTTCTCTAAAAACTAAACTAAATTTAACCATAAACCTAAACCTAACCCTGGCCCTAAGCCTAAACTTAACCTTGAAGCTAAACTCAAAAACGATTTGCTTGTTTAACACTATCACTAACACCTAACCCTAGACCCTAGTCCTACCACTAAATCTAAACCTAATCCTAAGCCTAAACATAAACTTAACTGTAAACACCAAAGAGTAAGAAGCTGCATCGTAACCCTTACCTGATGCTTAACTCTAAACCTAACTAAGCTTGAAAACGTTATAAACAGCAGTGTTCTGTGTAATGCTTTCATTAAAAGATTACAAACCTTTGTAGACCTTTATCAGGTGAAACAGAGCCACCAGTGGACCGGTGGAAAAGCTTAAGATGCTTTTCAATTACATGGTTCCTACTTTGTTCAACTGTACTGACTTGTGGGATCCTGGTAGCTTTCCCAAAATCATCAGCCAGTGAAACCACAAAACATCATCTCTAACGAGAACCATTTTTGTTGGATGTCAGCATTTATGTGTCATGTTTAGTCATGGGTCACTTGGAACCAAAGGTTTCTAATGGAAAAGCAAAAAAGCAGAGCCCAGCCAAGTTGAGTAAGTACCAAGCAGTGGAAAAGTGCCATTAGTTAAAGTATAATAACTACTAATTATTCTGAATCAAAACAACCAATATTAAAAAAATCTAGAAAAATCTTAGAGTTATATAAAGTTCATCCATTGTTGATGTTCAGTTGTGCTCACAGATTGTATAATCTCTAAAGAAAGAAAGAAACTAAACTAGATGCCCGTGAGCAGCCACACATATACCTACGATCTTCAGTTGTTTTTGTGACGCAACATGTGGGCAGGAAGGATATAACCAGCAAGAGGTATTCACCAACACTGCACTGTGAAGCAGTGGAACAGATCTCTGGAAATACAGACCTCCATCCAACCAATACCTCTGGGAAGAGCTGGAGTGGTGCTTGTGATCCAGAACTAATTATCCCTCATCAGTACCTGACCTCACTAATGTTTATGTGGCTGTAATCCAATTCCAAATTACAGGCATTGCCGGAGTGCTGTTTGATACAAACGCTCCCATAACAACATGGATGTGAGTCCTGTCAGAGCAGGAGATGAGCAGCTAATGTTTGTTCAGCATGTTATTGGAGTTTTCAATAGCTGCAATCACGAGTCTAAAAATATGGCAGGCTCAGCAGAACGTATTTTGAATATAATCATTAAACAGAGAGAGCAGTCACATGAATATTTACATCCTGCAATATAATATAAAAAGATGCAGAGGGTTTTTTTTTTTGCGCCTGTCAAATTGCACTTGCTTAACATCTGTTGTGAGGGAATCAAATGTACTCCCAGTTTCAGATTGGGAATGTAATCGGGTATTCAACACTCTTCGGCTTGGGTTGGAATATTGTGTTCCGATTTATCCTAGACATGTTCCATTCCAGTGCATAAATGTAGGCAGGGGTCTTAGGGGGTTTGTGGCTAAGCCTATCACGTCCTTTCTTGAGCTGTTTGGCTTTAGGATGCAAAAACTAAGGGCAGCTGTGAAGGAGTTATCAGAAGTAGCTGAAAGGGCTAGTTGGTGGTAGTGGATCTGGAGAGACCAGACTTGTTGGGGACTATAAATGTGCAATGGCTGAGGTGCGTTTTAGGCTCATAGCCACTAGTTCACATGGTGCCACACATTAACGGTGCCAGTGGGGCTTGGTACAGCCTTAGTCATCAGGTGGCTCTGCATATAAGAGTACGGCTGTAAAGCTAGCTTGGAAGGGGTTGGGTCTCGGATGCCAGATATCACTGCTGAGCCTTCTGGATGTGTCATGGGCTTAATTCAGTGAAACAATGATGAGGGGATGTGTCTACTTGATGACCCCTATGAAGAGCTAGCGATGAAGTGGTTGTTATGGGTATCACCTTAGGTGTTAGGTGTAGGTGGTAGATGGTTACTGATTGGATCATAACCACCCACAAAAACCCTCGTGGATAGGTGTAAGATTTAAATATTTACTGATAGATGATGATTGCAGAAATGTGGTGGTTGCTGGTAGGAAGAGAGCGAGCTGAGCCCTATGTGAAGCACTAATGGATATAGGACATTTTACATCTTACCCTGTGTATAATTACAATGATTAGTTTGATAATTAATAGATAATTTTACAAAGGTTAGGTCTGACCAAGTAATCTGATTGGACAAGGACTTTCACGAGTGCAGGTGTAGTGGATTGGAGCACTGGGAATTTTAACTCTGCATGTTCCACTTCACATTATATTCCATTAACTGGTAGCACTATCAGGAGATGGGGTTGTAAAAAGGAGCTCAGCAGCATCAGCAGCAACTCTGGGGGAGCTCTGGGGAAGTGTAAATCATTAGGGTGTGTTCAGACAGTGGAGAAGACTCTACTCAAACCCCCTCATATCTACCACAGAGCCACCCCCCAACGTCCTCCTCCTAAAACCTGAAGAATACACTGCAGAACGGACCTCAGATTTGGACACTGTGTCTGAAGGGTGTCACACATGTCCCTCCATTCACTCACCTCCGTTCCCCAGCACCAGAGCCCAGTTTAAACCCCAGACCCAACTCAGTCTTCCACTTGATTAAAACAGTCATTAAAACCCTCAGTCCAGCGAATCGCTGAGTGGCGACTAATGAACACAGAGCTTTTCTCTTTCATATTCCACACGGTGCAGTGTTTTAATTTTGCAGCAGCGCTTCGGCGAGTGGCTTTAATGCCCATGTCATCAGATTCCCTCCGGATAAAAGACTGCTTCACCTTTAGGTGGAGATTAACACCGGAGTTCTGCTCAAAACGCAAAAAAAAAACTGCTTCACTGGACAAAGTCCTCAAGGCACAATGATGCAAACCTTTGACCTTGGCCAAAAACACACAGATCCAGGAACTGCTAGACATTATTCCGTAGATATTATCAGCTATTCAATAACAACTATAAACCTTTCAGTAAATAATATTAACTGCTTTGCTACTACTCCCCCTGGAGTAATATCAGCCCCTGGAAACCGAGGTAGACCCAGGGCTCGCTGGAGCTGGAGAGAATGTGTATATATATATATATATATATATATATATATATATATATATATACCAGCTGGTCTGGGAATGCTTGGGATCCCCTGGGAATAGCTAGAGGGGTCAGATACTGCATCACCGTGGTCACTGTGACCCTGAAATAGATTTAGCCATCAAGAAGATGGGATGCAATGAGATTTAAAATATTCCATAGCTACTATAATTATTTCAGTAGCTACCATTATTGACTGAGTATCTGGTATAAATTATTCAGCAGCTACCATAAATTATTCAGTAGCTACTATAAATTACACTGTAACTACACTAAAACCAGTGTGTATTCTAGGTGGTCGTGAACCCTTATTCAGGCTCTGAGGAGTTAACCCAGGAAGTGTGAAACTCTCAACACAGCAGCATATGTGTGTAGTGTGTGTGTGTGTGTGTGTGTGTCCTGGATTAACCCTGCGCTACATGTGCTGGTGTTTTCCAACAAATCAGCTCATTAACAAGCCCCTCCTGAGCTGGAGAGTGTGGTGGAGCAGGAACAAAACTGAAATGAGCAGATGAGTGGTGCTCCAGGATCAGGGCTGGGGAGGAGTGAACAGCAGGGCTGGGGGATAGAGGCTCAGAACCTTTTAGTCTTCAAAGAACAGATGACATCAGAAAAATAATGGTTTACTTATATTCTAATATGCTGTAAAATAGATAAGATAAGATGACTTCATTTTAGATATACAACTACATTTTTTTGAGTGGCAGGTTGTCTCAGCAGGTAGTGTCACAGTCACACTGCTCCAGGGTTCTGGAGGTTGTGGGTTCGAGTCCCGCTCCGCTGTCTGTGAGGAGTGGGGTGTGTTCTCCCTGTGTCTGCATGGGTTTCCTCCGGGTGACTGTCTGTGAGGAGTGTGGTGTGTTCTCTCTGTGTCTGTGTGGGTTTCCTCTGGGTGACTGTCTGTGAGGAGTGTGGTGTGTTCTCCCTGTGTCTGCGTGGGTTTCCTCCGGGTGACTGTCTGTGAAGAGTGTGGTGTGTTCTCTCTGTGTCTGCGTGGGTTTCCTCCGGGTGACTGTCTGTGAGGAGTGTGGTGTGTTCTCCCTGTGTCTGTGTGGGTTTCCTCCGGGTGACTGTCTGTGAGGAGTGTGGTGTGTTCTCCCTGTGTCTGCGTGGGTTTCCTCCGGGTGACTGTCTGTGAGGAGTGTGGTGTGTTCTCCCTGTGTCTGTGTGGGTTTCCTCCGGGTGACTGTCTGTGAGGAGTGTGGTGTGTTCTCCCTGTGTCTGCGTGGGTTTCCTCCGGGTGACTGTCTGTGAGGAGTGTGGTGTGTTCTCCCTGTGTCTGTGTGGGTTTCCTCCGGGTGACTGTCTGTGAGGAGTGTGGTGTGTTCTCCCTGTGTCTGCGTGGGTGTCTTTCAGGTGACTGTCTGTGAGGAGTGTGGTGTGTTCTCCCTGTGTTTGCGTGGGTTTCCTCCGGGTGACTGTCTGTGAGGAGTGTGGTGTGTTCTCCCTGTGTCTGTGTGGGTTTCCTCCGGGTGACTGTCTGTGAGGAGTGTGGTGTGTTCTCCCTGTGTCTGCGTGGGTTTCCTCCGGGTGACTGTCTGTGAGGAGTGTGGTGTGTTCTCCCTGTGTCTGTGTGGGTTTCCTCCGGGTGACTGTCTGTGAGGAGTGTGGTGTGTTCTCCCTGTGTCTGTGTGGGTTTCCTCCAGGTGACTGTCTGTGAGGAGTGTGGTGTGTTCTCCCTGTGTCTGTGTGGGTTTCCTCCGGGTGACTGTCTGTGAGGAGTGTGGTGTGTTCTCCCTGTGTCTGCGTGGGTTTCCTCCGGGTGACTGCCTGTGAGGAGTGTGGTGTGTTCTCCCTGTGTCTGTGTGGGTTTCCTCCGGGTGACTGTCTGTGAGGAGTGTGGTGTGTTCTCCCTGTGTCTGCGTGGGTTTCCTCCGGGTGACTGTTTGTGAGGAGTGTGGTGTGTTCTCCCTGTGTCTGCGTGGGTTTCCTCCGGGTGACTGTCTGTGAGGAGTGTGGTGTGTTCTCCCTGTGTCTGTGTGGGTTTCCTCCGGGTGACTGTCTGTGAGGAGTGTGGTGTGTTCTCCCTGTGTCTGCGTGGGTTTCCTCCGGGTGACTGTCTGTGAGGAGTGTGGTGTGTTCTCCCTGTGTCTGCGTGGGTTTCCTCCGGGTGCTCTGGTTTCCTCCCACGGTCCAAAAACACACATTGGTTGGTGGATTGGAGACTCAAAAGTGTCTGTAGGTGTGAGTGTGTGAGTGTGTGTGTCACCCTGTGAAGGACTGGCACCCCCTCCAGTGTGTAATCCCACCTTGTGCCGAGTGATTGCAGGTAGGCTCCGGACACACCACGACCCTGAACTGTATAAGGGTTACAGATAATAATGACAATACCCTTTACTCGCTCAGTACTTATGGCTTACTTAACAGGTACTTTCTCTGTACTTACCCAGTAATTAGTGGGATGTAATTTAAAGTGTTACTTTAAATTTCATTACTTTCCACTTTTTAATTCCCTGGAGAATCAGTGAATGGTAGTCTTGTGAATTAAAGAATACCCAGGTGTTATATACATTCTCAGTAAACAACCAGTTGGTCCTGAACAGAATGGTACAGAATGGTAAACAAACCTATTCTATAACGAAGCAGTCTGAGGTCTTAAGGCTGTATGGTGCCTCCTTCTGAGATCACTGACCCTGAAAGTGGTTTCCATGGTATCCGTTTCCAATGGTAAATTAAAGACCCTGACAAAGACAGAGGGTTATAGACACAGAGATTTTACAGGTTTCCAAACACAAGTTTCAGACATTCATATTTATTTATTTAATACAAATATTACTGCACTGTTTTTGTGGTGTGTATAATTATATATAACTATAAAGTATAACTATAAGTATAGTTTTATAATAATGATGCAAATCTGCAGGAGTTACCAAAATAATGTAGTTCATACAGTCATTCATTCATTATCTGTAACCCATATCCAGTTTAGGGTCACGGTGGGTCCAGAGCCTACCTGGAATCATTGGGCGCAAGGCAGGAACACACCCTGGAGGGGGCGCCAGTCCTTCACAGGGCGACACACACACAAACATGGAAACGTTTGAGTCGCCAATCCACCTACCAGTGTGTGTTTTTGGACTGTGGGAGGAAACCCACGCAGACACTGGGAGAACACACCACACTCCTCGCAGACAGTCACCCGGAGCGAGACTTGGAGCTGTGTGACTGGGACACTACCTGCTGCACCACCGTGCCGCCAAGTAAAGGTTATTTTACTGGAAATATGTGATTATTACAGGGTATCTTCCAAAGATTTGACAAATAAGGAACTCCGTAAGTACAGAGTAAGTACCTGTTAAGTAAGCCATAAGTTAAAATAAGTAAAGAGTAAGTAAAGGCTTTGATACTAGATGTAAATGGTTCTTATAAAACATTTACATAGACACATTAGGGGTAAAACAGTGTGAAATACCTCTGAAGTATGTGAGGATGATTATTGTGGTAAATCATGTGTCCTGAACCTAATGAGTACAAAGCACCATAAAACTCTGCTAGTGTCTGTAATGAAAGTGTCTGACCATATCCTTCCCTGTAGGTAGGTAGGTAGGTAGGTAGGTAGGTAGGTAGGTAGATAGATAGATAGATAGATAGATAGATAGATAGATAGATAGATAGATAGATAGATACATACATACATACATACATACATACATACTTTATTGATCCCCAGAGGAAATTCAAGAAAGGTGCACTGTAAATAATTGTAAAGGATATATAATTACATTCAGAAATACAGTGAATTAAAAATAGTAGCTGCATTCCTTATTTATAAAAAGTGACAGTAATAGTCACTTGCTTAAACTGTCATACGTTTAGTTCAATATTGCAATCTATAATTATGCTCAGAAGTGCAATGGATTCGGAACGTAGTTACGTGGCTTATTTGTAAAATGTTTGTACGTCACTCAGTAATAAACACATATTTCTAGTATTACTTACTTAACAGGCACCTACTCTGTACTCACCCAGTAATTAGCGAGCGCTAATTTAAAGTGTTACCAAAAAGTGGTATTGTTTGGCGTCAGGCAAAGGACTATTCCTGGCAGCCATGTTTTAAGGGTGGGGCTCCTGGACGTTACATGAATTTGAACCCTGCTGATGATCCTGCCATTTGAGGCTAGTTCTGAAGTGCAGCTGATGTGATAGATCTGGGTCTGTTGGTGCTCTCCTCCAGCACATTAAACAGTCCAGTGGTATGTCATTAGCAGATGCATGAAAAGAGGCAGTACGTGTCTCAGATTGAGCAAATGCTTGCTTTAACTGTAAGAAATTGGTGCCGTTAGATGTGATTAGAGGGGAATCAGTCACGGCTAACATTTGTATACAATGTAATACAGTCCAGTTTTGGATCACTCCAGTTCTTTTTTATTTTTCTGAAATGGTGTAACAATGGAAACTCAATGAAGTTATGTGGTTTTGTATTGGACATTAACAATCTGACACGTTGTACAGCCATAGCAAACGTTTGTACACCACACTAGGCCAGTGGATCAGGGACCTGTGTGGCTTTAATAGCCCCGTCCTCTCCCAGAGAGATTCCTCTATCCTTGTCTCCTGCCCTTTGTCTGATAGAGCTGTGTATTAATAGACGGAGCTGAGACTGCGTCAGCACCAAATAAGGAAAACACCACACCATCACCGAGGGGATTAGGGAGGAAACGAGAAAGTGGGAGAAGAGAGAAACAATGAGTGGTAGAAAAGAGAAAGAAGAAGTAATATAAGTGTGTGAGGGAGAGAAGTGGAAAATGACACACTTCCATAAAGAATTTGTGTTTTTTTCCCATCACTGAATAGATGTTATGTGCTGTATTCAGTGCTAATGAACTCTTCTCTCAGTATGTAGCCTGCACACTCTCTTACACACACACACACACACACACACTAAACCTATTACACACAGGCCTGTACATCATAGTGGATGGACTTAGTCCTCTTTTCTTATTACAACAATGCCCACATGCTCCCAACGTTTTTCTTTATGAAGAGGTGGGGAGGTGAGGGGAGTGAAGGAACAGCTCTTTTTGTAAAAAAAACTGCATGTAAATAAATAGATAAACATTTGCATAAACACAGCCACAGGGATTCTGATTGGCTCCAGTGTCTAAGCATTCGTCTATTTTAATAGCTCCACTGACCATATGCATGCAATTCAGAGTTCTGTTGTTGCTGTGCATACTTTAATAGCCCGCTTTCACCATTTTTTTTCAGTGGTCAGGACCCACACCAAATAAGGTGGTGGTGTGTTCGTTTGTGTCACACTGATACAAGTGGATCAGACACAGCAGCATTGCTGGAGTTTTCAAACAATGTGACTACACATTGCCACACTTTATGAGGGCTAGCAAGGTATGCAGAGCAACAGCTGGACAACAGAACTCCTAAAGGTGCTCCTCTATGGTCAGCACAGCTGATGAAATGGACAGTGGGTATAGAATGAGTACAGCAGCCTGGAGTCAGCATCGTGATTCACTCACTGCGCTGTCTATGATTTCCTCTTACATTCAGCGTAAAACAGACGGTTCATTTTGATTTTTTGAGGAATTTAAGGCGTCCATTTGGCAGATTATAGAATAAATAACGATATGTTTACGTTGCAGCGCTGGCTGGTAAAAAGTCCTGGAATGTGTTAGCGTGGTTTATGCGCTCATTTAGCCAACAGAGTGTGAGCTTTGGGTATTAAAAAAAGGCTAATAAAACAGTCCAAAAAAAAAATAGCCTTCGACCAGGACGGCTATAAAAAATAACACCAAAAAATCGGCCTTCTGCCAGAAAGGCTGTAAAAATGTGAAATCAGCCATAAACATTCGTGATTCCAGCGCTACTGGAATAAACTGAGACAGCGAAAGCGGCAGTGTTCAAAAACCTGCACGGTGCAAAATTTCCAGTCTAAATTAGTCATGAACCATTAAGCAAACGTGATTCATTTGTCAGCGTCAGAGAAAAAAGTAAGCAATACGTGTTCAACAGACGAAATTAATCTCTGAAATGAACGACATCTTTAGTCCAGAGAAATGTGTAGTGACAGTTTTCACACCTTAAAAGTTCAGTCTTAGAAGCTCGTTCCTTTATTTTTTCATAAAATAATTATCTTCAGATATATCCCCAGACCCAGAGGAGCTCAGAAAATTGGAAACTGGGACTCCGTTGCGGAGAGGAAACAGAACAGCCTTGGCCCTAATCGAGGGAATGCCATGCACGGTGAGGGAAGTTGAGAGTGGTCATAGGTGGCATGTGAACAGAATTATCTTAGCTGGTCCATGGTGTTCAAACCCCCACCTCTCGACAGTTGATTTCGGTCTCTGCTCATTCAGGTTCTGCAGATTGCAAGACATTCCCCAGCTTAAGGGCAAGGCATCACTAATCCTCCAGTGTTGGGGTTCCACAGGGTGCGTGCTGTACCATGTTCCTCCAGGAGGAACGTCCCAACGTTTCAAGTTACCAGTGGCTCCCTCCCAGGCCAGACTTGATCACAAACATGGGCCGTAATATGAGTGGCCAGTCTTTAGGTACAAGAACACTCCTTACATTCATGAGCTCCTCAGTCCCACTTCTTTTCAGACCCACAGTGTTGGGTTATTGTTCTGACAGTGGAAGGATGGACCCAGACAAAATGGAGTTTGCTGTTTTCCTCTCGGGCGGCATGGTGGCGCAGCAGGAAGTGTCGCAGTGACACAGCTCCAGGGTCCTAGAGGTTGTGGATTCGATTCCCGCTCCGGGTGACTGTCTGTGAGGAGTGTGGTGTGTTCTCCCTGTGTCTGCGTGGGTTTCCTCCGGGTGACTGTGAGGAGTGTGGTGTGTTCTCCCTGTGTCTGCGTGGGTTTCCTCCAGGTGACTGTCTGTGAGGAGTGTGGTGTGTTCTCTCTGTGTCTGCGTGGGTTTCCTCCGGGTGACTGTCTGTGAGGAGCGTGGTGTGTTCTCCCTGTGTCTGCGTGGGTTTCCTCTGGGTGACTGTCTGTGAGGAGTGTGGTGTGTTCTCCCTGTGTCTGCGTGGGTTTCCTCCAGGTGACTGTGAGGAGTGTGGTGTGTTCTCCCTGTGTCTGCGTGGGTTTCCTCCAGGTGACTGTCTGTGAGGAGTGTGGTGTGTTCTCTCTGTGTCTGCGTGGGTTTCCTCCGGGTGACTGTCTGTGAGGAGCGTGGTGTGTTCTCCCTGTGTCTGCGTGGGTTTCCTCCGGGTGACTGTCTGTGATGAGTGTGGTGTGTTCTCCCTGTGTCTGTGTGGGTTTCCTCCGGGTGACTGTCTGTGAGGGAGTGTGGTGTGTTCTCTGCTGTGTCTGCGTGGGTTTCCTCCGGGTGACTGTCTGTGAGGAGCGTGGTGTGTTCAATCTGATAGAGTGTGT